>NW_026112990.1:0-48430 GCF_024323335.1 Lathyrus oleraceus
ACTCTAGAAACCCAAGTAAGGGCTCGTCGTCGTCGGGCAGTGCGTTAGCATAAAACTCCCACACTGTCGCAATGTCCGTATGCTCTATGGGACTTATCACCCTATCCCACTTCTTGGCGTCTATCAACCCGGCGAAAGTTCTGTAAGTGCCCTGTGGGTTGATCAGAAATCGCTTCTCTGGATATCTTTCGCTTCTCCAAGCGATGTACCGTGCAGCCTGTTTTGGACCGACAAACTTGTCGGTATCGAATTGAATAGGCACGGTCCGGGAAGTAGCTGCTCCCTTCTTTTCTTACCAGCTCCAGACCTAGACTCCACTGCAAAATATACAAGAAACGCACACACCAAACAACAGATTAGCCAACAAAGTATAATTTAAATACTGCCTTGCTCGCTGCTGCTTCGCCTAGCGAAGTGGCAGCGAACGCTCGCCCCGGTTCGCCTAGCGGTGCTAGCGAACCTTACGGGTTTGGGTTTTCTGCATTTTCAAAGATGTTTTCCCCCAATACCCGTACTCTAGGTTCCCACATCAGAACCTAATGATTTCTCATGAAAATTAATCGTTCTATGCTATTGGGGTTGCCTAATTGCATGCAAACCCTAAAGTAACACTAAACCCCAATTTGAAAACCTAAATCTCCAAAAATTTGCAAACTCCAAAATACCCATGCAACCTCAATGTTCCCATACCACACTCATCCTATTTGCCATTCACATTTAAATTAAGAGTTCAAACAAAAAGAAAAATGTAGTAGGGCAACACCTTAGGTACACGGATTCGGAAATGTGAATTGCGAAGAGTTCGCAATCGACCGAAACGAGCAAGTGTCGGTGATAGGGATGCAAATGAGAGAGTTTGAGAAGCCTAGCACAAATCCTCAGCAGAGCCGTTCAGAATTTTTTTTGAAGGTTTGGGGCAAAATGGCCCTGCTGAGATTTAATAGTAAACAGTACTGCAGCACTCGCTGCTGCCTCGCCTAGCGAGCAGCTAGCGAGCATGCTCGCTACTGCCCTCGCCTAGCGAGCTGCAAGCGAGCATGACAGCAAGTGCATTGGCAAATGCAGCACTTGCAAGTCATCCAGCATGGGTTTAGCACAATATACTCCATACAACATAAACATAAAGCAGTAAATACTTACAAGTGTGTGGGTGCCTCCCAACTAGCGCTTGTTTACCGTCGGCTAAGCTCGACGGTGCGATGCTCACAGAGGAGCATCGAGCGCTGAGCACAACTCTCGCGATCCACATGACCGCCGAGATACACCTTCAATCGTTGGCCATTCACGTCCAACTATCTTTCTTGTCCATGTCTTCAATGACAATGGCCCCGTACTCTTTTACTTCTTCACCCGAAATGGCCCGGACCATTTTGATTTCAACTTCCCGGGAAACAATTTCAACCGGGAGTTGAACAATAGGACCAATTGTCCGGGCACAAATTCTTTGTTACGGATCTTCTTGTCGTGATACTTCTTTGCTTTTTTCCTTGTACAACCAACTTGAGTGGTATGCGGCATTGCGCATCTCCTCCAACTCAGTAGTTGTACTTTCCTTTTGTTACCGCCAACTCATGTTCAAAATTTAAAAACTTTAGGGCCCACAAGGCCTTGTGTTCCAATTCAACCGGCAAATGGCAAGTTTTAACCAAATACCAATTGAAAGGGAGTTAGGCCAATTGGAGCTTTAAAGGCCGTACGGTAGGCCCATAATGCTTCGTCCAATTTTGGGACCACTCTTTTTTAGAATTAACCACGGTTTTTTCTAGGATTCTCTTAATCTCTCGACTAGAGACCTCCGCTTGCCCGTTAGCCTGAGGGTGGTACGGAGTTGTCACCCTATGCGATACACCATATGCTTTAGAATTGTTTCCAAAGGTGCATTGCAAAAGTGTGACCCTCCGTCACTTATCAACACTCGGGGGTTCCAACGGGAAATATTTTTTTCTTTAAAAAATTTATCACCGTTTTGGCATCCGCCGCCCGAGGTGAGGCAATCGCCTCAACCCACTTAGACATAATCAACACAGCAACAGCATGTACTCATTCCCATAAGAGGGTGGGAAAGGTCCTACGAAATCTATGCCCCAACAATCAACCTTCCACTTCTTGGATTTTTGGAGAGGCATCTCATCTCTCTTACCTATCCCACCGCTTCTTTGGCACTGTCACACTTTGCGCATGGATATGTGCGTCTTTGAAAATAGTTGCCAATAAAATCCCGATTGAGAAAATTTTAGTGGCCGTTCTAACCCCATTATAATGTCCGCCATAAGGCGAGTTGTGACAATGACAAAGGATGCTCCGGGCTTCATCACCAGTTACGCATCTCCTTAACAGGTTATCGCTACCCAACTTAAACAAGTATGGGTCATCCCAAACATATACTTTGCATCCGAAGGAACTTCCTCTTTTGTGTTCGAAGTTAGGTCGGCGGCACAAAACCACTAGCCTTGTGGTTTGCAAAGTCTGCAAACCACGGCCTAACTTGAACTTAAACAGTTTTTCATCAGGAATTCTTCCGGATTTCCTTTTCAGATGCGGTAACCTCGACATTCACTAAACGGGATAAATGATCCGCTACCAGTTTTCCGACCCCTTCTTGTCTTTGATTTCGACATCGAATTCTTGTAACAAGAGGATCCAACGGATGAGCCTTTGCTTCGAATCCGGCTTGGTTAGCAGATACTTAATCGCCGCGTGGTCGTATACACAACGACTTTAGACCCTAAGATAAGACCTAAACTTTTCTAGCGCATACACTATTGCGAGTAGTTCTTTTTCCGTTGTGGCATAATTTATTTGAGCCTCGTTAAGAACCTTACTCGCATAATGTATCGCATGAAAAGTTTTGTCTTTTCTTTGGCCAAGTACCGCTCCAACAGCATAGTCACACTCGCGTCTCACATTAGTTCAAAATTTTCATTCCATCGGGAGCGACTATTATGGAGCGGTAACCTCTGACTCAGAGGCATCCTTCAACGTGATTTGCAACGTGGTCTCTGTTCTCCTAGAGACTATGATAGAGTCATGGAAATGAGGATGAAGGAGATGAATGGAGGAAGAAACAATGGCACACAAGCCCGTCTGCTACTATGTGATGAACAACGGATGCGTCGAAGAGCAGAACGCTTTTTTCGAAAGACCAGACGACTCCATGAAAGCGCATTTGAAACCTCTGTTTATAAAAGGAAGGTGGAAATGTCGGCGTGAATAAGATACTGTGGACGGGGGAGCGGCAGTGAATTTGATGCCCCACTACATGCTGAAGAAGATTGGAAAGACGATTCGGACGCGAAGCCTCACAACATGGTGCTGTCGAATTACGAAGGGAAGATAGGGACAACTATGGGAGTCATCCAAGTGAACTTAACTGTAGAACCATAACAAGACCTACAATGTTCATAGTCATCGCTTCGAAAGCCAACTACAACCTGCTGCTTGGTAGGGAATGGATTCACGGCGTAGGAGCTGTACCCTCTTCAATGCACCAGCGGATAGCCATATGGAGGCCAGATGGAATCGTCGAAAACATCGAGGCTGACCAAAGCTACTTCATGACCGAGGTAAACACTGTCAACAGCCAAAGCTTCGACAAAACCTGGCTCATATACCTCCCTGCAGCCCGGCAGAATTCGACTTGAAGACGACAGACAATGCCTATTGCTCCATGTACCTACATCCAACGCATGGTTTCCAGTGGATAAAGAAGTGATTGGCGAAACTTACATATGGGGAACCACTCATATAGCGCCGACGGGATGGGGGTGAATTTGACGATGACGAGTGAACAATCAGCGATCGAAAAGATTACGGCTTACATGGCCGAAAACAACTAAAGAGGCCCTTGAGGCTGAGGTAAAAATATGGCTGTCGAAGCCAACCAAGAGAACTCCAACAAACAATGTCCTCAAGAAGACGTTGCGGAAGATCATGTCACCAACCAAATGGCGGATGGCAACACCAAAAGCTTGACGCCATTTACGACGACGAACCTCTGGTTCGAAAAAGATCCAGTGTCAACTACAGAAGATGGTGGCGCAGGATCCTTTAGAAGAGATAAACATAGGAGCGGGGGAAACATAGACCAACGTACATAAGCGCAAAAATGGACCCCCAGTTCAAGGTCGAATAGTCCAGTTGCTGAAAGAATTCAAGATTGCTTCGCATGGGATTATGACGAAATGCCTGGTCTTGACAGAAGTCTGGTCGAAATGCAGTTGCCAATAATGGAAGGGAAGAAGCCAGTAAAGCAGACTCCGAGACGCTTCGCACCAGAAATCCTGTCGAAAATAAAGAAGAGTTCGAAAGACTTCTAAGATGCAAGTTCATCCGCACAACCAGGTATGTCGAATGGATTGCAAATATTGTTCCAGTAATTAAGAAAATGGCAAACTTAGGGTATGTATTGATTTTCGAGACTTAAACTCGGCTACCCCAAAGGATAATATCCTATGCCATTGCAGAAATGCTCATAGATTCTGCAGCCGCCATGAGTACTTAAGTATGCTAGACGGATACTCTGGCTATAACCAAATTTTATTGCTGAAGAAGACGTTCCTAAAACGCTTTCCGTTGTCCTGGAGCCATAGGAACGTACGAATGGGTAGTATGCCTTTTGGTTTAAAGAACGCTGGAGCGACTTACTAACGTGCCATGAATTCCTCTTTCATGATTTCATCGAAACTTTCATGCAAGTATATTGACGACATTGTGATTAAGTCTGTTTCAGGAAAAAATCATATAGATCATCTTCGACAATCCTTTGAAAGGATGAGGATTTGTTTGAAAATGACCCCACTTAAATGTGCTTTGGTGTGCAGGCGGTGATTTCTTAGGCTTTGTGGTCCATAAGAAGGGGATCGAAATAAACGAAAATAAAGCCAAGCCATATGGAAGCGAAAGCGCCATCACCAAAAAGGGGTTGCAGTCTCTGCTAGGAAAATCAACTTTCTCAAAGATTCATCTCCACCTCAGTGGGAAGACACAAGCTTTCTCTCCTCTACTTCGACTAAAGAAAGAAGACTTCGCATTGGGGCAAGAACAGCAAGCGGCTTTCGACAAAATCAAGGAGTACCTGGCTAATCCCCCAATCCTGATGTCTCCTTGCAGAAAAGAATATGAGATTGTACATTTCGGCATCAGACAAAACATTAGGAAGTATTTGTGTCAAGAAGATGAGAATGGCGTCGAAAGGGCCATTTATTATCTCAGTAGAGTCCTGAACGATGCCGAAACTAGATATAGCATTATAGAAAAGTTATGCCTGTGTGTATATTTCTCTTGTATCAAACTAAAGCATTATATAAAACCTGTCGATGTATATATTTCTTCCCATTCGACGTAATAAAGTATATGTTATCTAAATCTATTTTACATAGTCGAATTGGAAAGTGGGCTTTAGCTTTAACAGAATACTCCTTGAAATATCTGCCTTTAAAAGCAGTGAAAGGACAAGTGGTCGCTGATTTCATAGCGGACCACTCTATAAACGAAGACGTGGAATACGTCGAACTGGAACCTTGGAAACTGTACTTCGACGGTTCCAGTCATAAAAACGGAACGGGCGTTGGGATGTTGATTATTTCTCCTGAAAAATTCCACAAAATTCAAGTACAAAGTTGAAAGTCTGTGTTCAAATAATGAAGCAGAATACGAAGCTTTGATCGCTGGACTTGAAATCTTGTTGAAATTGGGGCAACGAGAGTCGAAATAATGGGTGATTCCGAACTGGTAATAAAGCAGTTGACGAAAGAGTATAAGTGCGTGAAAGAAAATTTAATCATGTACTTTGTAATAGCCAATAGACTTCTCAAAGCATTCGACAACGTCGTCTTCAGGCACATTCCCAGGTTGAAGAATCAAGAAGCGAATGATCTTGCTCAACTAGCGTCCGGATACAAGTGTCGAAGGAAAAGTTAGAAGAAGCCATTGAAGTCAGAGAAGAGTCGTGTCCACCAAGTTGTCCCCATCAGATCTAGAGTCAATAAGATTAGGATACGGTGACGAAGAAACTTCGAGATATTCAACATAGATGATTCAGGAATAACAGACTGGAGAAGCCTGTCAAGGATTATCTACAAAACCCAAATCAGAAAGCGGAAAGAAAGGTAAAATACAGAGCTTTGAGTTACGTACTTTTGGGAAATGAATTGTTCAAAAAGACTGCAGAAGGAGTTTTGTTGAAATGCCTGAGTGAGGACGAAGCCTACATAGCCTTGTCGAATGTACACAGTGGAGCGTGTGCGCGCACACAAGCAGGTCACAAAATGAAGTGGCTTTTATTTCGACAAGGAATGTATTGGCCAACAATGCTGAAAGATTGTGTCGAATTCGCAAAAGGTTGTCAGGAATGTCAAGTACATGCAGGCATACCTCATGTCCCTGCAAGTGAGTTGCACTCAATTATAAAACCTTGGCCATTCAGAGGATGGGCGTTGGACTTGATCGGGAGATTCGACCAGCTTCCTCAAAAGGGCAAAGGTACATTTTGGTTGGGATAGACTATTTCACAAAATGGACCGAAGCCATACCATTGGCGAATGTGGATCAAGAAGCAGTCATAGACTTTATCCAAAATACATAATCTACAGATTTGGGATACCTGAGACAATAACAACAGATCAAGGATCTGTGTTCACCGGTAAAAACATGCAGAAGTTTGCACAAGAACAGGTTTTAAGCTCCTTACTTCGACACCTTACTACGCTCAAGCAAATGGGCAAGTTGAAGCAGCCAACAAGGTAGTGATAAACTTGATTAAGAAGCATGTGGGGAAAAAGCCTAGAAATTGGCATAAGACTTTGGATCAAGCCTTGTGGGCTTGTCGAACGTCCCCCAAAGAGGCAACGAATTCGACTCCATTCAAGTTGACTTACGGACACGATGCAGTTTTGCCAGTCGAAATATATCTGCAGTCAGTCAGAGTGCAAAGGCATCATGAAATCCCATCAGATACATATTGGAGTATGATGATGGACGAACTAGTTGATTTAGACGAAGAAGGCTGCGCGCGCTAGACCTAATAAGAAGACAAAAGGAGAGAGTCGAAAGATTTTACAACAAGAAAGTAAGATTCAAGACCTTCTTAATAGGTGATCTTGTGTGGAAAGTAATCCTTCCTATGGATCGAAAGGATAAATTAATGGGAAAGTGGTCTCCTAAATGGGAGGGACCTTTCCAGGTCTTGAGAACATTTTCAAACGGCGCGTATGAAATAGAAGAAATAGAGAAGGATAAGAGAATCCTAAGAATAAATGGCAAGTATTTGAAAAAATATAAGCCTATATTGCAGGAAGTAAAAGTAGTAACAGAATAAGTGCAAAACATAATTGTGATAAGATGGCCAAATAAAAATGGCATTCAAAGTTATTACAAAGAAAGCCTCAAAGGGCTGAGAGTTGCTAAATAAATTCGACTAAAAATTAAAATTGGCAAAAGTTTCCTTCAAAGTGGCGAACTTCTGCCTCTGGAGTTGGAGTCGATGATCACAAAGACTTTTGTGAGTAGAGAGAGTCTCAATCTCCTGACTAAGTTGATGGGCTTTCTCTGCATGTCGAATACCCACCCTCAATTCTTCGTCAATCTCGCTCTGCTTGGGTTGCTGAATGGATGCCTTACGTTTCTCCTCTTGAGAGATCTTTTCTTGAAGTGCTGCTATCTGTGTTTTCCATTTTTGAATATTGTCATTGCAAGCAGCAACTTCTTCAACATACGTTTCAGAGAGCTTTTGCAATTTTGAAACTTTGTCAGTCGAAGTCGAAACGGCATCCCATTCAGCAGTTTGAGTTTCAGACTTGGAGGAGATTTGAGCGGTAAGATCCCTTTGACGATGGAGATCTGCAGTGGCCAAGTCAATGAGAGTCATCAACTCCATCACGAAACTTCCAATCTCAGCAGAAGTTTCCAAACATTCACTTGCTTCAAGATTTTCTTAAGACCAATTTGAGCAAGGGAATTCTCTTCCAAGACTTTAAACAAATCGACATCAAGGATTTTCGTTTTGATCTTGGTCAGGAGGCTGCCAAGTGATGGTGCTTCAGAAGTTGCCCCAGAAGTGGTCGAACTACTCTGCGAAGAATCCTGAAAATTAAAACGGGTGCTAAGCATGGCTTTCAGATACTCCAAAGGTCTTTGCACTTTGAGATTTTCAAGCTCCTCGCGAGAGAAACTGGTCGAACCAGTTGATTTGCCACTCCCTTGGGCCCGGTCAGAAGCAGGTGGAGTGTTTCGCGTCGAAATACGCTCAACCTCTGTTCGTTTCGACTGGTTGTCCCCATCTCTGGCAGCTCCATCTTCAGGATCATCTTCGACTACAACCTCCATTTCAATATCATCACCCTGAGGTGCAACATGCAATCCTGGATGAGGAGGAGATTCATCTTCAGAGGCGTCACCCACTGTAGTGTCGAATTCTTCTACGTTTGCATATCATGGTCACTTGTGGGGACATCTTCCTCTGGGGCTGTTTCCTCCAAATTTTTCTCAGGCGTTTTTTTCGACAGCCACTTGTTCCTAAAAATAAATTCTAAGATTTAGAAGAAAAGATGTAGGAAAGATAAACATATGCTGTCGAAATAAAAAAAAAAATTACCTCAGGAATTTCAGTATTAAAACCGGATTTCCCACTCCCCATATCTTTCGACTGAGGCTTGGCAGGAGAAGTACTGGCAGAATCCTTCCTGATTGGGTTAACAATGGACCTTTGGGAAGAGACCTTCGTGAGTTTCTTTTTCTTCTGAGGGGGAGGGATTAACTCTGGAGATTCATCACCAGACTCTTCACTAGGGACTTTATCCTCTTTTCTCTCCTCTTCACTCTTCTTCTTTTGGATTGTTGAGGGTTTTCGACTTACCTAGTCATACAGGCCAAAGCCAGTTAGTTTTGAATAATGGAAGGAAAATAATAAGAAAAAAAGTGTTGTACCTTTGTCGAAGGCTTCTTAGCAGTACTGGGCGACGCTTCGACAGCAGCTTTCTTAGCAGGGATCTTCACGGCTAAGGAAAGAAAGAAAATTCAGAAACAAATATAAGAGATACATGATAAGACAGTTAGAATAACAGAAAGAAAAATCATATTTTTCTGTGAACACCTTCAAGAATGGTATCTTCCACGCGAACGTGTTCTATTCCAATATGAAGGTGTCCTGGATATTCGCCCAGATGATACTTAGTCGGAACCACACGCTCAGCAGGTTTTTGATACTTTTGACGAAGAATTTTCATAAAATCCCCACAAAGGAACCAGTCTGGAAGTGGAAAACCAAACGCCACCCCAAAGTCAGCAGTTGGCAAAGGAGGAAACTTTGGTGGATGACAATTGAAAGCCAGGTCATAGCGCGCCTCTGGTGAAAGATTGGAAGGCAATGACAGTTTTTTAAACTTCTCTGTCAATTTACGTTTTAATTCGGCCGCTGCTTCGCATATGGTTCGACTAAGATCATCAGGTCTATACGCAGTTTCAAAATATTTTTGAAATTTCTGTATTTCCTTAATATGTCGTGGAATACCTTTTTTGGTCCGATCCTGCACAAAAGCGAAAGCATTTGTCAAATGTGTAGCAAAAGCAGCTACGTCAAAAAATTTGTTGGAATAATAATCCTTCCACCATTCATCAAACTCAGGAGTGCATAAGAATGATGGTCGAAAAATAACTGGTCGAATGTCGAGAGAAGCATCAGCTAGTTTCTTCGACAGCTCTTTGCCTTCGTCTTCAGTGTGAAGGGAGTTATAAAAGATGATGGACCCCTTTTGGGGGAATATAGGTTGAGGTTTGATTTGGATTAGACCAAATTGTCTAGAAACAAGGTTGGGTTGATAAACTATCAAAGCAATTTGGTTTTTAGTGGTGTTACGATAAGAAAAAAGGAGCCTAGGGGTCAAGAACGATTCCCAAACATTCAGAAATGTGTTTTCGTCCTTTTGCATCTCCAAGGGCAGTTGTTGGGTAAACCACTTAGGTCCGATTTTTCTATCAGCAAAAGGTGCCATGGTCGAAGTAAATTGATGACTTTTAGCAAACATCATAACATAGCTTTTAAAAGCTTGTCGAAGGCTGATTCCTTCATCAGTTGGCGTTAGTAGCACTAATCTTGGCCATTCGACAGTCCTATTGTTTACTTCTTCTTCATCTATTTCTGGTGCTACAGGAAGACTAGCTTCAAAGGTGGCATTGAGCCATAGTTGCAAGAGCCAAAAAGGTCCTGATAAGTTGATTTTCCCTTGGGATTTGGTGTTTTTTGTTTTTTTTGTTTTGTTATTTGTTTGTTTTTAGGTTTTTTGTTTTTTTTTGTTTTTTTTTTTTGTTTTTTTTTTTTTTATGTTTTTTTTTATGTTTTTTTTTCTTTAAGAAATGTACGCTCTCGCTCAGAGATTCATAGAGATTCGCCAGAATCATTTCGCTCAAACATAGTTTCGTGCCTGCATGAAGCTGATTGGCTATGGTGATAAATCTCTTGGCAACTTGAAGAGAGCGAGAACAGAACACATATTTGGACAGCCATAGTGTCAAAAAGGCTATATGTTCGACATCTAAAACTTCAGTGGTACTCTTATCATGGTAATAGGACATGAATAAGGAGTAGGGTGCAAGGCTAGTCTCGAAAGCAATGGTATCTTCACTTAAGACAGTAGGGTCGAAATCTATACCATTGGGGTGAAGACCAACAATGGCTGCTGCGTCGAAAAGGGTAGGCGTAACCATCCCACAAGGAAGGTGAAAGGTGTTGTAAGTACTATCCCAAAAGTAGAGAGAAGCCAAAAGCATATTTGGGCAGATATTGGGTCCTACTCTCGACAACTGGATAAGGTCGAAAATGCCTACTTCTTTCCAAAAAGACCCTTTAACTTTTTCGACTTTATCTAACCGAGATACGTAGTCAGAAGGATCTTTCGACCATGGGCAGGTTCTAAATATCCTGGGAAAATTCAAATAGGTTAAGTCCAACTCTCCAATATCCGTCGAACTCGATGAATCTTTTTGTTCTACAACTTTCTCTTTAGGCTGAGGTTTTCTTCCAGCGCCTATGGGTTTTGTGTGAAAGTAAGATGGAAAAAATTCTCTTAAACGCTCTGGTTTAATCTCTGGATTTGGAAGGGGACCTAACATAGCGTGATAATTTCCAGAAATAAGAACAGGGATTAGTACCTGAGATTTATAGATGCAGTCTTTTTCCTTTTCATTTGGAGGTTCCGGAACATACTGTTGATTTCCAATGGTCATTGGCCCTTTTAAATCATGCACAGGAGGAAAAGATGAGTCTTGTTTCTTCTTGGAGTGTTTACTGCTTAAGGGTTTTTGAGGCGCCATTGCTGGAAAAAACTGAAGAAGATTTCTCAGAAAATGTGAAAAGCTTGAGAAATGGGTATGAAAAAGGAAATCTGAAACGTAAAAGGGTTTAAAGAAAAGGTTTATGGGTATTTATAGGAAGAAGATGTTGAAACGTTTTAGATGGTAATGGTGTTAGTGGGACACGTGGCCATTTCTGATGGAAATGATAAAGAGGTGGAAGTTGAAAAGAAACCATGATGTGAGGAAATGATGGAAGTAGATTGTGAACGTGGGCTAGACGTGACATTAGGAGAAAGTGTAATGATGAACCTGCATTGGGAATTGAGATTATCAGACTTGCATTTAATGAAGATTAAATGACATGGCATCAAAACACTGATTGACAACAAATGACTGTTTCTCCAGAACAACGGTCGAAACGTCTTTGCTGGGGGGCAACTTGTATACGTGCGTTTTCGACGCCATGAGATTTGGTGTAAGAAATGATTTTTTCGACAAATGATGACATGGGTTGAAACGATTTGATTAATAAGTATGGTTCGACACTTCGACAAAATGGAAGTTTCGTCATTTCGACAAAGATGTTTGCACCTAGGAAAAGCACTTTTGACAGATAGGGAGAACATTGCAGTATGTTGATAATTCGACAAAAATCCTGAAGGAAGACGTCATTTCGACTTAAAAGTAAATTTGAATTTAAAAGGTTGTGACGTTTGGCAGAAGACGCGTGGAAGCATCTGGCGAAAGGAGGAGAGCCATGTGTCATAGTTTTAGGATTTAGTCGTTAATAACAGTTATGTTATTTGTGTATATATAGGGTAGTTATTATCTAAAAAAGGTGTGAAGAATTACTTATACAAAATTCCTGAAAACACTCAAAGTACCCGTGTGAGAGAAAAGAGTCATATTTGGAAAATGTATGTGTAAACAAACACCAATTCCTTCAAAGTTTATTTTATAAAGTTCAAAGTTCTTTACAAATCTCTTTTATGTTTTCCAGTCATTTATCTTTCTGCACTTTATCCTTTTCGACACTTTACATTTCGTCAGTTATTTTCCGCCATTTACTTTATCTTGTTAAATTTACATCCACTTAACATTGTAATCAACATATTTCGACGTAAAACACTTAGAGAACAGAAATGAAAGATATGAAAGTAATTTTAGACATCTTCAAGACCATCTAGATCTGCACATGTCCTAGGATTTGTGTGGTTGATCCTGCAAGTAACCCAATTCTACAAGTTTTGGTAAACCAGAGGTTGTTCGCCAAAATTCACAGCGAACAAATTGGCACGCCCAGTGGGACTGTGCAAAAATTTAGAAAGTTAGATAATCGCTAGTCAAAATCTGTCCTTCATTTGTATGAGACTGAGAAGCGGTAAATTAGCCGTATCCGAAGTAGAAATACCTAAAAGGACAAGAGTAAGGAAAATGGCGAACCAGCCAAATAATCCTAACGAATCCATCCCAGTATCTAACCCTGTCCCTTCGACAGAAGGCAATATAGGATCGGTCCCTGTGTCAGAGGCTGTACCTTCGTCAGCGGGGTCGATACCAGCGGTTTCGATGTCACAAAACGCGCCTAGTTCGTCCTTCAGGGCACAACAAATGCCCATTGGGACACCCCCCTGTGGGAAACACTTCTAGGCCTTTTGTAACGAATTTCACCATGCCTCCGCCTGGTAGGGAACAACCCTTCGGAATGCCAACTTCGGTGATGGCAAATTTACATAACTCCCCGTTAATATATTCAGACTCGATGGCCAACGTGTCTTCACCCTTACAAGGGTCAGGATATGGTGGAAACGTGAGTAGACTGAATCAACAACCACTTTACGTGCCGCCGATAACAAATAATTCGGCGCAAGTGATTAGACAGCAGATGGACGAGAGTAATCATGATATGGTCCAAATGTTGACGCAACAAATGGGAGCGGTGTTTAATCCACTGATACAGAACACCACTCAAACAAACCAAGCGTTGGCAGCGCAAATGACGCGCATTGCTGATTTCTTTGGAGTCCCTCAAACTCGACACAGAGAACAAGTGGTTCATAACCCAGCGGTAGCGGTCCAAGAAGAACCTACGATAAACCAGATACCGTTAGACAATCCTCAAACGAACGTCAGAAACCGAGAGGATGTAGTCGAACAGCCTCGTGTCGAAATCCCCATTCCACAAGAGCCTAGAAGGATAGTAATCCAGAGAGGCCAGGACGCGGATGCTGTATTGCAACAACGGATGCGGTATAATAATCCGCCTGTCGAAAATAATTTGGCAGCCATGGTCGAAACGATAATGGCACAAAATGGGATGAACATGGGTTTACAAAGGCCTAGTTACGCATCCCCACTATCAGAATATATTCTGCAAGAAGAATTGCCACCAAGGTGGAAAGTCCCTAAGTTCACAAAGTTCTCAGGGGACACTAGTGAGTCCACTATAGAACATGTGGCACGTTACCTGATCGAGGCAGGGGAGATAGCCCGTAACGAAAATTTGAAAATAAAATATTTCCCTAGTTCCTTAACAAAAAACGCGTTTACTTGGTTTACATCTTTGCCTGCAAACTCAGTATACACGTGGACCCAATTAGAAAGGCTGTTCCATGAACAATTCTACATGGGACAAACAAAAATAAGTCTGAAAGAATTAGCCAGTGTCAAGAGAAAACACTCCGAACCAATAGATGATTATTTAAATAGGTTCAGATTGCTAAAGGCTAGATGTTTCACCCCAGTGCCAGAACATGAGTTGGTCGAAATGGCCGCAGGGGGACTAGACTATTCTATAAGGAAGAAACTAGATACCCAGTATCTGAGGGATATGGCACAATTAGCGGATAGAGTGAGACAGGTCGAAAGGTTAAGGGACGAAAAATTCAGGGCAAATAAGAATAAAAAAGAGAGGGTAGCCTACGTAGGGGTTCGCCAAGATGATGAGTTCGACGAACACGAACCAAGTAGCTTCGACGAACAAGAAATCGACCTAGCAGAACTAAAACAAGGGCCACCTTATTCGTGCAAAGTACTAACTCCGTCGAACGGAAACCCAGTCGAAACCAACGATAAGTTCCCCAAAAGGACTTATACGTTCGACATTACCAAATGTGACGAAATCTTCGATCTGTTGGTTAAAGATGGTCAATTAATAAAACCACCAGGCGCTAAAGAACCGCCTATGGAACAACAGAAAAAGAGAGGTTTTTGTAAATACCATAATTTTCTGGGCCATAAGACGTCTCGTTGTTTCCTTTTCAGGGATCTCGTTCAAAATGCTATCCGGGACGGAAGGCTGAAGTTTGGTGACAAACCAAAACAACAGATGAAGATCGACTCGAATCCTATGCAAGCAGTCGAAGCCCACTACGCTGAACCATCCGTCGTAAACATGGTGGAGGCCGAAGTTGCTCCTGATGGCAATTTGGAAATGGTGGAAGCCCCTGGAAGCTTCGACGCAAATGTCAACATGGTCGAGATTACTGATGATCTCGCAAGCCAGAAAAGAATAGAAACTACTGAAGGTTTCGACAAGAAGGACGGTGACAATGCTGTCGAGAATGTGGAGTTTCGACAAGAGGAGAATTGGGACCGCTTGGGACAGCCAAGTGGGAAATATGATTTTCTTGTGAAGTACAACGCGCCGGCAAGCTCTCAGATCGACATCAACACAATCCAACCAAGCGGTTGGGGAGATGCCTCTTCAGAAAACAATGAGGAGACAGTCGACGCAATTGAGCATGCCCCTAATACGAAGGGAGGGTTACTGAAGACCCAGCGATTGAAAACAAGGCTGCTGAAGGCCTTGATTCTAACAAAGCAAAGAAAGGTGATATCGCCAACTGCGTCAACACCATGGGGCCTTTCAGTGAAGAGGTCACAAAAATCAAAGCGGAAGCCGCTAACGGTCCTTCGAAGCCCATGATCAGTGGGATTCTGCGTAGGACAATGGAAGACCCCAGAAGGAATTGGAACAAATGCTGTTGCAAACATGGTCCCAGGACCATATCTTGGTGCTGTTGCCCAGAGAAAGAGTTCGACCAGACACCAAAAGGCGTCGAAGGCGAAGAAGAGAGGCTCATCAGGAAGATGAACGAATTAAGCATCGCCGACGAACAAAATGTTGGGGTAAATATGGTAGAAATATCTCAGAAGGACCAGGTCGAAGAGGGCGAAGAGCGTCGTCAGAAAGAGTACCAAAGGCTGGCGTACCCTAGAGAGGAGGAAAACTTAATGGAATTCATCAAGAGGTGCCAAAGGATGAAAACCGAAGTGATGTTGTGCCCACGCTGCAGCGCAGTCTTCGACAGGAAGGCAGCAACCAACCTGGAAGCGGTGGATAAGACCAAAAGGAAAGAGAATTGGGGAACAGTGAGATATGACCCAAGGAGAAGTGATCACCACCAGTGGAGGCACGGAGAGAGACGCCAGAACACCTATAAACCATCTGACAAAGCGACGGACGACAAATGGGTTCAACCCATTAGGGACGCCCAGGGGCAGAAGAAATGGGGAAAGTTCGAGGTTCAGAGAGGCGCGTCGATGGAGGGCAAGAAGGAAATGGAAAAACACAAGCCAAGACCATACCCGTCAGAGAATTACAAAGGCAAAAATCCCATGTCCAGGTCCCAATGGAGGAGGTTCCAAAGGCAGAAGAGGGCAGAAATAGAGATGGCGAAAAAGAACATGAATGGTCCAAACGAAGCAGAATCTAGCAACAATCGTCAGACAAGGAGCAGGAAAGAGACTCCCCTCCAGATCAATCCTAGCAGAGTTGTCGAATCGGTGGCGTCGAAAGAGAAGATGCAGGAAGATGATGAAGTAACCGACAGTTTTAACTCTGACTCAGAGGCATCCTTCAACGTGATTTGCAACGTGGTCTCTGTTCTCCCTAGAGACTATGATAGAGTCATGGAAATTGAGGATGAAGGAGACGAAATGGAGGAAGAAACAATGGCACACAAGCCCGTCTGCTACTATGTGATGAACAACGGATGCGTCGAAGAGCAGAACGCTTTTTTCGAAAGACCAGACGACTCCATGAAAGCGCATTTGAAACCTCTGTTTATAAAAGGAAAGGTGGAAAATGTCGGCGTGAATAAGATACTGGTGGACGGGGGAGCGGCAGTGAATTTGATGCCCCACTACATGCTGAAGAAGATTGGAAAAGACGATTCGGACGCGAAGCCTCACAACATGGTGCTGTCGAATTACGAAGGGAAGATAGGGACAACTATGGGAGTCATCCAAGTGAACTTAACTGTAGGAACCATAACAAGACCTACAATGTTCATAGTCATCGCTTCGAAAGCCAACTACAACCTGCTGCTTGGTAGGGAATGGATTCACGGCGTAGGAGCTGTACCCTCTTCAATGCACCAGCGGATAGCCATATGGAGGCCAGATGGAATCGTCGAAAACATCGAGGCTGACCAAAGCTACTTCATGACCGAGGTAAACACTGTCAACAGCCAAAGCTTCGACAAAAACCTGGCTCAT
Organism: Lathyrus oleraceus; assembly: GCF_024323335.1. Lineage (NCBI taxonomy): Eukaryota > Viridiplantae > Streptophyta > Magnoliopsida > Fabales > Fabaceae > Lathyrus > Lathyrus oleraceus. Next base: position 16,789 of record NW_026112990.1, read on the forward strand.
ATACCTCCCTGCAGCCCGGCAGAATTCGACTTGAAGACGACAGACAATGCCTATTGCTCCATGTACCTACATCCAACGCATGGTTTCCAGTGGGATAAAGAAGTGATTGGCGAAACTTACATATGGGGAACCACTCATATAGCGCCGACGGGATGGGGTAGTGAATTTGACGATGACGAGTGAACAATCAGCGATCGAAAAGATTACGGCTTACATAGCCGAAAACAAACTAAAAGAGGCCCTTGAGGCTGAGGTAAAAAATATGGCTGTCGAAGCCAACCAAGAGAACTCCAACAAACAATGTCCTCAAGAAGACGTTGCGGAAGATCATGTCACCAACCAAATGGGCGGATGGCAACACCAAAAGCTTGACGCCATTTACGACGACGAACCTCTGGGGTTCGAAAAAGATCCAGTGTCAACTAACGAGAAGATGGTGGCGCAGGATCCTTTAGAAGAGATAAACATAGGAGCGGGGGCAGAACATAGACCAACGTACATAAGCGCAAAAATGGACCCCCAGTTCAAGGTCGAAATAGTCCAGTTGCTGAAAGAATTCAAAGATTGCTTCGCATGGGATTATGACGAAATGCCTGGTCTTGACAGAAGTCTGGTCGAAATGCAGTTGCCAATAATGGAAGGGAAGAAGCCAGTAAAGCAGACTCCGAGACGCTTCGCACCAGAAATCCTGTCGAAAATAAAAGAAGAGGTCGAAAGACTTCTAAGATGCAAGTTCATCCGCACAACCAGGTATGTCGAATGGATTGCAAATATTGTTCCAGTAATTAAGAAAAATGGCAAACTTAGGGTATGTATTGATTTTCGAGACTTAAACTCGGCTACCCCAAAGGATGAATATCCTATGCCAGTGGCAGAAATGCTCATAGATTCTGCAGCCGGCCATGAGTACTTAAGTATGCTAGACGGATACTCTGGCTATAACCAAATTTTTATCGCTGAAGAAGACGTTCCTAAAACGGCTTTCCGTTGTCCTGGAGCCATAGGAACGTACGAATGGGTAGTAATGCCTTTTGGTTTAAAGAACGCTGGAGCGACTTACCAACGTGCCATGAATTCCATCTTTCATGATTTCATCGAAACTTTCATGCAAGTGTATATTGACGACATTGTGATTAAGTCTGTTTCAGGAAAAAATCATATAGATCATCTTCGACAATCCTTTGAAAGGATGAGGAAGTTTGGTTTGAAAATGAACCCACTTAAATGTGCTTTTGGTGTGCAGGCGGGTGATTTCTTAGGCTTTGTGGTCCATAAGAAGGGGATCGAAATAAACGAAAATAAAGCCAAGGCCATAATGGAAGCGAAAGCGCCATCAACCAAAAAGGGGTTGCAGTCTCTGCTAGGGAAAATCAACTTTCTCAGAAGATTCATCTCCAACCTCAGTGGGAAGACACAAGCTTTCTCTCCTCTACTTCGACTAAAGAAAGAAGACTTCGCATGGGGGCAAGAACAGCAAGCGGCTTTCGACAAAATCAAGGAGTACCTGGCTAATCCCCCAATCCTGATGTCTCCTTGCAGAAAAAGAAATATGAGATTGTACATTTCGGCATCAGACAAAACATTAGGAAGTATGTTGTGTCAAGAAGATGAGAATGGCGTCGAAAGGGCCATTTATTATCTCAGTAGAGTCCTGAACGATGCCGAAACTAGATATAGCATTATAGAAAAGTTATGCCTGTGTGTATATTTCTCTTGTATCAAACTAAAGCATTATATAAAACCTGTCGATGTATATATTTCTTCCCATTTCGACGTAATAAAGTATATGTTATCTAAATCTATTTTACATAGTCGAATTGGAAAGTGGGCTTTAGCTTTAACAGAATACTCCTTGAAATATCTGCCTTTAAAAGCAGTGAAAGGACAAGTGGTCGCTGATTTCATAGCGGACCACTCTATAAACGAAGACGTGGAATACGTCGAACTGGAACCTTGGAAACTGTACTTCGACGGTTCCAGTCATAAAAACGGAACGGGCGTTGGGATGTTGATTATTTCTCCTGAAAAAATTCCAACAAAATTCAAGTACAAAGTTGAAAGTCTGTGTTCAAATAATGAAGCAGAATACGAAGCTTTGATCGCTGGACTTGAAATCTTGTTGAAATTGGGGGCAACGAGAGTCGAAATAATGGGTGATTCCGAACTGGTAATAAAGCAGTTGACGAAAGAGTATAAGTGCGTGAAAGAAAATTTAATCATGTACTTTGTAATAGCCAATAGACTTCTCAAAGCATTCGACAACGTCGTCTTCAGGCACATTCCCAGGTTGAAGAATCAAGAAGCGAATGATCTTGCTCAACTAGCGTCCGGATACAAAGTGTCGAAGGAAAAGTTAGAAGAAGCCATTGAAGTCAGAGGAAGAGTCGTGTCCACCAAGTTGTCCCCATCAGATCTAGAGTCAATAAGATTAGGATACGGTGACGAAGAAAACTTCGAGATATTCAACATAGATGATTCAGGAATAACAGACTGGAGAAAGCCTGTCAAGGATTATCTACAAGACCCAAATCAGAAAGCGGAAAGAAAGGTAAAATACAGAGCTTTGAGTTACGTACTTTTGGGAAATGAATTGTTCAAAAAGACTGCAGAAGGAGTTTTGTTGAAATGCCTGAGTGAGGACGAAGCCTACATAGCCTTGTCGAATGTACACAGTGGAGCGTGTGGCGCGCACCAAGCAGGTCACAAAATGAAGTGGCTTTTATTTCGACAAGGAATGTATTGGCCAACAATGCTGAAAGATTGTGTCGAATTCGCAAAAGGTTGTCAGGAATGTCAAGTACATGCAGGCATACCTCATGTCCCTGCAAGTGAGTTGCACTCAATTATAAAACCTTGGCCATTCAGAGGATGGGCGTTGGACTTGATCGGGGAGATTCGACCAGCTTCCTCAAAAGGGCAAAGGTACATTTTGGTTGGGATAGACTATTTCACAAAATGGACCGAAGCCATACCATTGGCGAATGTGGATCAAGAAGCAGTCATAGACTTTATCCAAAAATACATAATCTACAGATTTGGGATACCTGAGACAATAACAACAGATCAAGGATCTGTGTTCACCGGTAAAAACATGCAGAAGTTTGCACAAGAAACAGGTTTTAAGCTCCTTACTTCGACACCTTACTACGCTCAAGCAAATGGGCAAGTTGAAGCAGCCAACAAGGTAGTGATAAACTTGATTAAGAAGCATGTGGGGAAAAAGCCTAGAAATTGGCATAAGACTTTGGATCAAGCCTTGTGGGCTTGTCGAACGTCCCCCAAAGAGGCAACGAATTCGACTCCATTCAAGTTGACTTACGGACACGATGCAGTTTTGCCAGTCGAAATATATCTGCAGTCAGTCAGAGTGCAAAGGCATCATGAAATCCCATCAGATACATATTGGAGTATGATGATGGACGAACTAGTTGATTTAGACGAAGAAAGGCTGCGCGCGCTAGACCTAATAAGAAGACAAAAGGAGAGAGTCGAAAGATTTTACAACAAGAAAGTAAGATTCAAGACCTTCTTAATAGGTGATCTTGTGTGGAAAGTAATCCTTCCTATGGATCGAAAGGATAAATTAATGGGAAAGTGGTCTCCTAAATGGGAGGGACCTTTCCAGGTCTTGAGAACATTTTCAAACGGCGCGTATGAAATAGAAGAAATAGAGAAGGATAAGAGAATCCTAAGAATAAATGGCAAGTATTTGAAAAAATATAAGCCTATATTGCAGGAAGTAAAAGTAGTAACAGAATAAGTGCAAAACATAATTGTGATAAGATGGGCCAAATAAAAATGGCATTCAAAAGTTATTACAAAGAAAGCCTCAAAGGGCTGAGAGTTGCTAAATAAATTCGACTAAAAATTAAAATTGGCAAAAGTTTCCTTCAAAGTGGCGAACTTCTGCCTCTGGAGTTGGAGTCGATGATCACAAAGACTTTTGTGAGTAGAGAGAGTCTCAATCTCCTGACTAAGTTGATGGGCTTTCTCTGCATGTCGAATACCCACCCTCAATTCTTCGTCAATCTCGCTCTGCTTGGGTTGCTGAATGGATGCCTTACGTTTCTCCTCTTGAGAGATCTTTTCTTGAAGTGCTGCTATCTGTGTTTTCCATTTTTGAATATTGTCATTGCAAGCAGCAACTTCTTCAACATACGTTTCAGAGAGCTTTTGCAATTTTGAAACTTTGTCAGTCGAAGTCGAAACGGCATCCCATTCAGCAGTTTGAGTTTCAGACTTGGAGGAGATTTGAGCGGTAAGATCCCTTTGACGATGGAGATCTGCAGTGGCCAAGTCAATGAGAGTCATCAACTCCATCACGAAACTTCCAATCTCAGCAGAAGTTTCCAAAACATTCACTTGCTTCAAGATTTTCTTAAGACCAATTTGAGCAAGGGAATTCTCTTCCAAGACTTTAAACAAATCGACATCAAGGATTTTCGTTTTGATCTTGGTCAGGAGGCTGCCAAGTGATGGTGCTTCAGAAGTTGCCCCAGAAGTGGTCGAACTACTCTGCGAAGAATCCTGAAAATTAAAACGGGTGCTAAGCATGGCTTTCAGATACTCCAAAGGTCTTTGCACTTTGAGATTTTCAAGCTCCTCGCGAGAGAAACTGGTCGAACCAGTTGATTTGCCACTCCCTTGGGCCCGGTCAGAAGCAGGTGGAGTGTTTCGCGTCGAAATACGCTCAACCTCTGTTCGTTTCGACTGGTTGTCCCCATCTCTGGCAGCTCCATCTTCAGGATCATCTTCGACTACAACCTCCATTTCAATATCATCACCCTGAGGTGCAACATGCAATCCTGGATGAGGAGGAGATTCATCTTCAGAGGCGTCACCCACTGTAGTGTCGAATTCTTCTACGGTTTGCATATCATGGTCACTTGTGGGGACATCTTCCTCTGGGGCTGTTTCCTCCAAAATTTTCTCAGGCGTTTTTTCGACAGCCACTTGTTCCTAAAAATAAATTCTAAGATTTAGAAGAAAAGATGTAGGAAAGGTAAACATATGCTGTCGAAATAAAAAAAATTACCTCAGGAATTTCAGTATTAAAACCGGATTTCCCACTCCCCATATCTTTCGACTGAGGCTTGGCAGGAGAAGTACTGGCAGAATCCTTCCTGATTGGGTTAACAATGGACCTTTGGGAAGAGACCTTCGTGAGTTTCTTTTTCTTCTGAGGGGGAGGGATTAACTCTGGAGATTCATCACCAGACTCTTCACTAGGGACTTTATCCTCTTTTCTCTCCTCTTCACTCTTCTTCTTTTGGATTGTTGAGGGTTTTCGACTTACCTAGTCATACAGGCCAAAGCCAGTTAGTTTTGAATAATGGAAGGAAAATAATAAGAAAAAAAGTGTTGTACCTTTGTCGAAGGCTTCTTAGCAGTACTGGGCGACGCTTCGACAGCAGCTTTCTTAGCAGGGATCTTCACGGCTAAGGAAAGAAAGAAAATTCAGAAACAAATATAAGAGATACATGATAAGACAGTTAGAATAACAGAAAGAAAAATCATATTTTTCTGTGAACACCTTCAAGAATGGTATCTTCCACGCGAACGTGTTCTATTCCAATATGAAGGTGTCCTGGATATTCGCCCAGATGATACTTAGTCGGAACCACACGCTCAGCAGGTTTTTGATACTTTTGACGAAGAATTTTCATAAAATCCCCACAAAGGAACCAGTCTGGAAGTGGAAAACCAAACGCCACCCCAAAGTCAGCAGTTGGCAAAGGAGGAAACTTTGGTGGATGACAATTGAAAGCCAGGTCATAGCGCGCCTCTGGTGAAAGATTGGAAGGCAATGACAGTTTTTTAAACTTCTCTGTCAATTTACGTTTTAATTCGGCCGCTGCTTCGCATATGGTTCGACTAAGATCATCAGGTCTATACGCAGTTTCAAAATATTTTTGAAATTTCTGTATTTCCTTAATATGTCGTGGAATACCTTTTTTGGTCCGATCCTGCACAAAAGCGAAAGCATTTGTCAAATGTGTAGCAAAAGCAGCTACGTCAAAAAATTTGTTGGAATAATAATCCTTCCACCATTCATCAAACTCAGGAGTGCATAAGAATGATGGTCGAAAAATAACTGGTCGAATGTCGAGAGAAGCATCAGCTAGTTTCTTCGACAGCTCTTTGCCTTCGTCTTCAGTGTGAAGGGAGTTATAAAAGATGATGGACCCCTTTTTGGGGAATATAGGTTGAGGTTTGATTTGGATTAGACCAAATTGTCTAGAAACAAGGTTGGGTTGATAAACTATCAAAGCAATTTGGTTTTTAGTGGTGTTACGATAAGAAAAAAGGAGCCTAGGGGTCAAGAACGATTCCCAAACATTCAGAAATGTGTTTTCGTCCTTTTGCATCTCCAAGGGCAGTTGTTGGGTAAACCACTTAGGTCCGATTTTTCTATCAGCAAAAGGTGCCATGGTCGAAGTAAATTGATGACTTTTAGCAAACATCATAACATAGCTTTTAAAAGCTTGTCGAAGGCTGATTCCTTCATCAGTTGGCGTTAGTAGCACTAATCTTGGCCATTCGACAGTCCTATTGTTTACTTCTTCTTCATCTATTTCTGGTGCTACAGGAAGACTAGCTTCAAAGGTGGCATTGAGCCATAGTTGCAAGAGCCAAAAAGGTCCTGATAAGTTGATTTTCCCTTGGGATTTGGTGTTCTTTAAGAAATGTACGCTCTCGCTCAGAGATTCATAGAGATTCGCCAGAATCATTTCGCTCAAACATAGTTTCGTGCCTGCATGAAGCTGATTGGCTATGGTGATAAATCTCTTGGCAACTTGAAGAGAGCGAGAACAGAACACATATTTGGACAGCCATAGTGTCAAAAAGGCTATATGTTCGACATCTAAAACTTCAGTGGTACTCTTATCATGGTAATAGGACATGAATAAGGAGTAGGGTGCAAGGCTAGTCTCGAAAGCAATGGTATCTTCACTTAAGACAGTAGGGTCGAAATCTATACCATTGGGGTGAAGACCAACAATGGCTGCTGCGTCGAAAAGGGTAGGCGTAACCATCCCACAAGGAAGGTGAAAGGTGTTGTAAGTACTATCCCAAAAGTAGAGAGAAGCCAAAAGCATATTTGGGCAGATATTGGGTCCTACTCTCGACAACTGGATAAGGTCGAAAATGCCTACTTCTTTCCAAAAAGACCCTTTAACTTTTTTGACTTTATCTAACCAAGATACGTAGTCAGAAGGATCTTTCGACCATGGGCAGGTTCTAAATATCCTGGGAAAATTCAAATAGGTTAAGTCCAACTCTCCAATATCCGTCGAACTCGATGAATCTTTTTGTTCTACAACTTTCTCTTTAGGCTGAGGTTTTCTTCCAGCGCCTATGGGTTTTGTGTGAAAGTAAGATGGAAAAAATTCTCTTAAACGCTCTGGTTTAATCTCTGGATTTGGAAGGGGACCTAACATAGCGTGATAATTTCCAGAAATAAGAACAGGGATTAGTACCTGAGATTTATAGATGCAGTCTTTTTCCTTTTCATTTGGAGGTTCCGGAACATACTGTTGATTTCCAATGGTCATTGGCCCTTTTAAATCATGCACAGGAGGAAAAGATGAGTCTTGTTTCTTCTTGGAGTGTTTACTGCTTAAGGGTTTTTGAGGCGCCATTGCTGGAAAAAACTGAAGAAGATTTCTCAGAAAATGTGAAAAGCTTGAGAAATGGGTATGAAAGAAGGAAATCTGAAACGTAAAAGGGTTTAAAGAAAAGGTTTATGGGTATTTATAGGAAGAAGATGTTGAAACGTTTTAGATGGTAATGGTGTTAGTGGGACACGTGGCCATTTCTGATGGAAATGATAAAGAGGTGGAAGTTGAAAAGAAACCATGATGTGAGGAAATGATGGAAGTAGATTGTGAACGTGGGCTAGACGTGACATTGTGGAGAAAGTGTAATGATGAACCTGCATTGGGAATTGAGATTATCAGACTTGCATTTAATGAAGATTAAATGACATGGCATCAAAACACTGATTGACAACAAATGACTGTTTCTCCAGAACAACGGTCGAAACGTCTTTGCTGGGGGGCAACTTGTATACGTGCGTTTTCGACGCCATGAGATTTGGTGTAAGAAATGATTTTTTCGACAAATGATGACATGGGTTGAAACGATTTGATTAATAAGTATGGTTCGACACTTCGACAAAATGGAAGTTTCGTCATTTCGACAAAGATGTTTGCACCTAGGAAAAGCACTTTTGACAGATAGGGAGAACATTGCAGTATGTTGATAATTCGACAAAAATCCTGAAGGAAGACGTCATTTCGACTTAAAAGTAAATTTGAATTTAAAAGGTTGTGACGTTTGGCAGAAGACGCGTGGAAGCATCTGGCGAAAGGAGGAGAGCCATGTGTCATAGTTTTAGGATTTAGTCGTTAATAACAGTTATGTTATTTGTGTATATATAGGGTAGTTATTATCTAAAAAAGGGTGTGAAGAATTACTTATACAAAATTCCTGAAAACACTCAAAGTACCCGTGTGAGAGAAAAGAGTCATATTTGGAAAATGTATGTGTAAACAAACACCAATTCCTTCAAAGTTTATTTTATAAAGTTCAAAGTTCTTTACAAATCTCTTTTATGTTTTCCAGTCATTTATCTTTCTGCACTTTATCCTTTTCGACACTTTACATTTCGTCAGTTATTTTCCGCCATTTACTTTATCTTGTTAAATTTACATCCACTTAACATTGTAATCAACATATTTCGACGTAAAACACTTAGAGAACAGAAATGAAATACATGAAAGTGAGTCTAGGCATCTTCAAGACCATCTAGATTTGCACATGTCCTAGGATTTGTGTGGTTGATCCTGCAAGTGACCCAATTCTACAAGTTTTGGTAAACCAGAGGTTGTTCGCCAAAATTCACAGCGAACAGGTCTACAATACTTAGCCACATACCTATCATCGATAGGTGCCGGGATCCTCACCTGCCCACGAGACGGAAGTCTCACCCTTGCCTGAACACATAAGCTCATAATCAAACACGGGAAAGCCAGGGGACAATTAACACGAGCCCCCGACTTAAGCCCGCTCTCGACCACCGTCTTCAGCTCATTGGCGATTATCCTCGCCACATCTATCTCAACATTTGTGAGGATGGAATGGACCAAATGTGCCACTGGGATCGGCACAGTAGAGGTGTGTGATTTAGGCTGGATGTTGGTCAAAACCAAGAGCAGTATCAGCTGAGCCATGGGAGTCATGTCCTCCCGGTGATACCTCACTGGAACCCCAGATGGGTTCGGCTCAACCGATTTCCCAGGTAAAAGCAGGTCGGCGGTAATGGCAGGGACATCTCGGTGAAGCCTGAGGTCGGTGTGGTATTGGTCTCTCTGGTCAGCTCCCAGCTGGAGCGGTTCCCCTAGGATTCGGTTGATAGCATCCCGGTCGAATGGAATTGCACGTCTGGCAACTCTAGAAACCCAAGTAAAGGGCTCGTCGTCGTCGGGCAGTGCGTTAGCATAAAACTCCCGCACTGTCGCAATGTCGTAATGCTCTATGGGACTTATCAACCTATCCCACTTCTTGGCGTCTATCAACCCGGCGAAAGTTCTGTAAGTGCCCTGTGGGTTGATCAGAAATCGCTTCTCTGGAAGTATCTTTCGCTTCTCCAGAGCGATGTACCGTGCAACCTGTTTTGGACCGACAAACTTGTCGGTATCGAATTGAATAGGCACGGTCCGGGAAGTAGCTGCTCCCTTTCTTTTCTTACCAGCTCCAGACCTAGACTCCATCTGCAAAATATACGAAGAAACAGCACACACCAAACAACAGATTAGCCAACAAAGTATAATTTAAAATACTGCCTTGCTCGCTGCTGCTTCGCCTAGCGAAGTGGCAGCGAACGCTCGCCCCAGGTTCGCCTAGCGAGTGCTAGCGAACCTTACGGGTTTTGGGGTTTTCTGCATTTTCAAAGATGTTTCCCCCAATACCCGTACTCTAATGGTTCCCACATCAGAACCTAATGATTTCTCATGAAAATTAATCGTTCTATGCTATTGGGGATTGCCTAATTGCATGCAAAACCTAAAGTAACACTAAATCCCCAATTTGAAAACCTAAATCTCCAAAAATTTGCAAACTCCAAAATACCACATGCAACCTCAATGTTCCCATACCACACTCATCCTATTTGCCATTCACATTTGGAAATTAAGAGTTCAAACAAAAAGAAAAATGTAGTAGGGCAAACCTTAGGTACACGGATTCGGAAATGTGAAGTGCGAAGAGTTCGCAATCGACCGAAACGAGCAAGTGTCGGTAATAAGGATGCAAATGAGAGAGTTTGAGAAGCCTAGCACAAAATCCTCAGCAGAGCCGTTCAGAATTTTTTTTTGAAGGTTTGGGGCAAAATGGCCCTGCTGAGATTTAAATAGTAAACAGTACTGCAGCGCTCGCTGCTGCCTCGCCTAGCGAGCAGCTAGCGAGCATGCTCGCTACTGCCTCGCCTAGCGAGCTGCAAGCGAGCATGACAGCAAGTGCATTGGCAAATGCAGCACTTGCAAGTCATCCAGCATGGGTTTAGCACAATATACTCCATACAACATAAAACATAAAGCAGTAAATACTTACAATGTTGGGGTGCCTCCCAACTAGCGCTTGTTTAACGTCGGCTAAGCTCGACGGTGCGATGCTCACAGAGGAGCATCGAGCGGCTGAGCACAACTCTCGCGATCCACATGACCGCCGAGATACACCTTCAATCGTTGGCCATTCACGGTCCAACTATCTTTCTTGTCCATGTCTTCAATGACAATGGCCCCGTACTCTTTTACTTCTTTCACCCGAAATGGCCCGGACCATTTTGATTTCAACTTCCCGGGAAACAATTTCAACCGGGAGTTGAACAATAGGACCAATTGTCCGGGCACAAATTCTTTGTTACGGATCTTCTTGTCGTGATACTTCTTTGCTTTTTCCTTGTACAACCAACTTGAGTGGTATGCGGCATTGCGCATCTCCTCCAACTCAAGTAGTTGTACTTTCCTTTTGTTACCGGCCAACTCATGTTCAAAATTTAAAAACTTTAGGGCCCACAAGGCCTTGTGTTCCAATTCAACCGGCAAATGGCAAGTTTTACCAAATACCAATTGAAAGGGAGTTAGGCCAATTGGAGCTTTAAAGGCCGTACGGTAGGCCCATAATGCTTCGTCCAATTTTTGGGACCACTCTTTTTTAGAATTAGACACGGTTTTTTCTAGGATTCTCTTAATCTCTCGACTAGAGACCTCCGCTTGCCCGTTAGCCTGAGGGTGGTACGGAGTTGTCACCCTATGCGATACACCATAATGCTTTAGAATTGTTTCCAAAGGTGCATTGCAAAAGTGTGACCCTCCGTCACTTATCAACACTCGGGGGGTTCCAAAACGGGAAAATATGTTTTTCTTTAAAAAATTTATCACCGTTTTGGCATCCGCCCGAGGTGAGGCAATCGCCTCAACCCACTTAGAGACATAATCAACAGCAACAAGCATGTACTCATTCCCATAAGAGGGTGGGAAAGGTCCTACGAAATCTATGCCCCAACAATCAAACACTTCCACTTCTTGGATATTTTGGAGAGGCATCTCATCTCTCTTACCTATCCCACCGCTTCTTTGGCAGCTGTCACAACTTTGCGCATGGATATGTGCGTCTTTGAAAATAGTTGGCCAATAAAATCCCGATTGAAGAATTTTAGTGGCCGTTCTAACCCCATTATAATGTCCGCCATAAGGCGAGTTGTGACAATGCCAAAGGATGCTCCGGGCTTCATCACCAGTTACGCATCTCCTTAACAGGTTATCGCTACCCAACTTAAACAAGTATGGGTCATCCCAAACATAATACTTTGCATCCGAAAGGAACTTCCTCTTTTGGTTCGAAGTTAGGTCGGCGGGCACAAAACCACTAGCCTTGTGGTTTGCAAAGTCTGCAAACCACGGCCTAACTTGAACCTTAAACAGTTTTTCATCAGGAAATTCTTCCCGGATTTCCTTTTCAGATGCGGTAACCTCGACATTCACTAAACGGGATAAATGATCCGCTACCAAGTTTTCCGACCCCTTCTTGTCTTTGATTTCGACATCGAATTCTTGTAACAAGAGGATCCAACGGATGAGCCTTTGCTTCGAATCCGGCTTGGTTAGCAGATACTTAATCGCCGCGTGGTCGGTATACACAACGACTTTAGACCCTATAAGATAAGACCTAAACTTTTCTAGCGCATACACTATTGCGAGTAGTTCTTTTTCCGTTGTGGCATAATTTATTTGAGCCTCGTTAAGAACCTTACTCGCATAATGTATCGCATGAAAAGTTTTGTCTTTTCTTTGGCCAAGTACCGCTCCAACAGCATAGTCACTCGCGTCACACATTAGTTCAAAATTTTCATTCCAATCGGGAGCGACTATTATTGGAGCGGTAACTCTGACTCAGAGGCATCCTTCAACGTGATTTGCAACGTGGTCTCTGTTCTCCCTAGAGACTATGATAGAGTCATGGAAATTGAGGATGAAGGAGATGAAATGGAGGAAGAAACAATGGCACACAAGCCCGTCTGCTACTATGTGATGAACAACGGATGCGTCGAAGAGCAGAACGCTTTTTTCGAAAGACCAGACGACTCCATGAAAGCGCATTTGAAACCTCTGTTTATAAAAGGAAAGGTGGAAAATGTCGGCGTGAATAAGATACTGGTGGACGGGGGAGCGGCAGTGAATTTGATGCCCCACTACATGCTGAAGAAGATTGGAAAAGACGATTCGGACGCGAAGCCTCACAACATGGTGCTGTCGAATTACGAAGGGAAGATAGGGACAACTATGGGAGTCATCCAAGTGAACTTAACTGTAGAAACCATAACAAGACCTACAATGTTCATAGTCATCGCTTCGAAAGCCAACTACAACCTGCTGCTTGGTAGGGAATGGATTCACGGCGTAGGAGTTGTACCCTCTTCAATGCACCAGCGGATAGCCATATGGAGGCCAGATGGAATCGTCGAAAACATCGAGGCTGACCAAAGCTACTTCATGACCGAGGTAAACACTGTCAACAGCCAAAGCTTCGACAAAAACCTGGCTCATATACCTCCCTGCAGCCCGGCAGAATTCGACTTGAAGACGACAGACAATGCCTATTGCTCCATGTACCTACATCCAACGCATGGTTTCCAGTGGGATAAAGAAGTGATTGGCGAAACTTACATATGGGGAACCACTCATATAGCGCCGACGGGATGGGGTAGTGAATTTGACGATGACGAGTGAACAATCAGCGATCGAAAAGATTACGGCTTACATGGCCGAAAACAAACTAAAAGAGGCCCTTGAGGCTGAGGTAAAAAATATGGCTGTCGAAGCCAACCAAGAGAACTCCAACAAACAATGTCCTCAAGAAGACGTTGCGGAAGATCATGTCACCAACCAAATGGGCGGATGGCAACACCAAAAGCTTGACGCCATTTAACACGCCGGAGCGCTTACCCGCCCGCCGTTACACGAATAACCTACACGACGACGAACCTCTGGGGTTCGAAAAAGATCCAGTGTCAACTAACGAGAAGATGGTGACGCAGGATCCTTTAGAAGAGATAAACATAGGAGCGGGGGAAGAACATAGACCAACGTACATAAGCGCAAAAATGGACCCCCAGTTCAAGGTCGAAATAGTCCAGTTGCTGAAAGAATTCAAAGATTGCTTCGCATGGGATTATGACGAAATGCCTGGTCTTGACAGAAGTCTGGTCGAAATGCAGTTGCCAATAATGGAAGGGAAGAAGCCAGTAAAGCAGACTCCGAGACGCTTCGCACCAGAAATCCTGTCGAAAATAAAAGAAGAGGTCGAAAGACTTCTAAGATGCAAGTTCATCCGCACAACCAGGTATGTCGAATGGATTGCAAATATTGTTCCAGTAATTAAGAAAAATGGCAAACTTAGGGTATGTATTGATTTTCGAGACTTAAACTCGGCTACCCCAAAGGATGAATATCCTATGCCAGTGGCAGAAATGCTCATAGATTCTGCAGCCGGCCATGAGTACTTAAGTATGCTAGACGGATACTCTGGCTATAACCAAATTTTTACCGCTGAAGAAGACGTTCCTAAAACGGCTTTCCGTTGTCCTGGAGCCATAGGAACGTACGAATGGGTAGTAATGCCTTTTGGTTTAAAGAATGCTGGAGCGACTTACCAACGTGCCATGAATTCCATCTTTCATGATTTCATCGAAACTTTCATGCAAATGTATATTGACGACATTGTGATTAAGTCTGTTTCAGGAAAAAATCATATAGATCATCTTCGACAATCCTTTGAAAGGATGAGGAAGTTTGGTTTGAAAATGAACCCACTTAAATGTGCTTTTGGTGTGCAGGCGGGTGATTTCTTAGGCTTTGTGGTCCATAAGAAGGGGATCGAAATAAACGAAAATAAAGCCAAGGCCATAATGGAAGCGAAAGCACCATCAACCAAAAAGGGGTTGCAGTCTCTGCTAGGGAAAATCAACTTTCTCAGAAGATTCATCTCCAACCTCAGTGGGAAGACACAAGCTTTCTCTCCTCTACTTCGACTAAAGAAAGAAGACTTCGCATGGGGGCAAGAACAGCAAGCGGCTTTCGACAAAATCAAGGAGTACCTGGCTAATCCCCCAATCCTGATGTCTCCTTGCAGAAAAAGAAATATGAGATTGTACATTTCGGCATCAGACAAAACATTAGGAAGTATGTTGTGTCAAGAAGATGAGAATGGCGTCGAAAGGGCCATTTATTATCTCAGTAGAGTCCTGAACGATGCCGAAACTAGATATAGCATTATAGAAAAGTTATGCCTGTGTGTATATTTCTCTTGTATCAAACTAAAGCATTATATAAAACCTGTCGATGTATATATTTCTTCCCATTTCGACGTAATAAAGTATATGTTATCTAAATCTATTTTACATAGTCGAATTGGAAAGTGGGCTTTAGCTTTAACAGAATACTCCTTGAAATATCTGCCTTTAAAAGCAGTGAAAGGACAAGTGGTCGCTGATTTCATAGCGGACCACTCTATAAACGAAGACGTGGAATACGTCGAACTGGAACCTTGGAAACTGTACTTCGACGGTTCCAGTCATAAAAACGGAACGGGCGTTGGGATGTTGATTATTTCTCCTGAAAAAATTCCAACAAAATTCAAGTACAAAGTTGAAAGTCTGTGTTCAAATAATGAAGCAGAATACGAAGCTTTGATCGCTGGACTTGAAATCTTGTTGAAATTGGGGGCAACGAGAGTCGAAATAATGGGTGATTCCGAACTGGTAATAAAGCAGTTGACGAAAGAGTATAAGTGCGTGAAAGAAAATTTAATCATGTACTTTGTAATAGCCAATAGACTTCTCAAAGCATTCGACAACGTCGTCTTCAGGCACATTCCCGGGTTGAAGAATCAAGAAGCGAATGATCTTGCTCAACTAGCGTCCGGATACAAAGTGTCGAAGGAAAAGTTAGAAGAAGCCATTGAAGTCAGAGGAAGAGTCGTGTCCACCAAGTTGTCCCCATCAGATCTAGAGTCAATAAGATTAGGATACGGTGACGAAGAAAACTTCGAGATATTCAACATAGATGATTCAGGAATAACAGACTGGAGAAAGCCTGTCAAGGATTATCTACAAAACCCAAATCAGAAAGCGGAAAGAAAGGTAAAATACAGAGCTTTGAGTTACGTACTTTTGGGAAATGAATTGTTCAAAAAGACTGCAGAAGGAGTTTTGTTGAAATGCCTGAGTGAGGACGAAGCCTACATAGCCTTGTCGAATGTACACAGTGGAGCGTGTGGCGCGCACCAAGCAGGTCACAAAATGAAGTGGCTTTTATTTCGACAAGGAATGTATTGGCCAACAATGCTGAAAGATTGTGTCGAATTCGCAAAAGGTTGTCAGGAATGTCAAGTACATGCAGGCATACCTCATGTCCCTGCAAGTGAGTTGCACTCAATTATAAAACCTTGGCCATTCAGAGGATGGGCGTTGGACTTGATCGGGGAGATTCGACCAGCTTCCTCAAAAGGGCAAAGGTACATTTTGGTTGGGATAGACTATTTCACAAAATGGACCGAAGCCATACCATTGGCGAATGTGGATCAAGAAGCAGTCATAGACTTTATCCAAAAATACATAATCTACAGATTTGGGATACCTGAGACAATAACAACAGATCAAGGATCTGTGTTCACCGGTAAAAACATGCAGAAGTTTGCACAAGAAACAGGTTTTAAGCTCCTTACTTCGACACCTTACTACGCTCAAGCAAATGGGCAAGTTGAAGCAGCCAACAAGGTAGTGATAAACTTGATTAAGAAGCATGTGGGGAAAAAGCCTAGAAATTGGCATAAGACTTTGGATCAAGCCTTGTGGGCTTGTCGAACGTCCCCCAAAGAGGCAACGAATTCGACTCCATTCAAGTTGACTTACGGACACGATGCAGTTTTGCCAGTCGAAATATATCTGCAGTCAGTCAGAGTGCAAAGGCATCATGAAATCCCATCAGATACATATTGGAGTATGATGATGGACGAACTAGTTGATTTAGACGAAGAAAGGCTGCGCGCGCTAGACCTAATAAGAAGACAAAAGGAGAGAGTCGAAAGATTTTACAACAAGAAAGTAAGATTCAAGACCTTCTTAATAGGTGATCTTGTGTGGAAAGTAATCCTTCCTATGGATCGAAAGGATAAATTAATGGGAAAGTGGTCTCCTAAATGGGAGGGACCTTTCCAGGTCTTGAGAACATTTTCAAACGGCGCGTATGAAATAGAAGAAATAGAGAAGGATAAGAGAATCCTAAGAATAAATGGCAAGTATTTGAAAAAATATAAGCCTATATTGCAGGAAGTAAAAGTAGTAACAGAATAAGTGCAAAACATAATTGTGATAAGATGGGCCAAATAAAAATGGCATTCAAAAGTTATTACAAAGAAAGCCTCAAAGGGCTGAGAGTTGCTAAATAAATTCGACTAAAAATTAAAATTGGCAAAAGTTTCCTTCAAAGTGGCGAACTTCTGCCTCTGGAGTTGGAGTCGATGATCACAAAGACTTTTGTGAGTAGAGAGAGTCTCAATCTCCTGACTAAGTTGATGGGCTTTCTCTGCATGTCGAATACCCACCCTCAATTCTTCGTCAATCTCGCTCTGCTTGGGTTGCTGAATGGATGCCTTACGTTTCTCCTCTTGAGAGATCTTTTCTTGAAGTGCTGCTATCTGTGTTTTCCATTTTTGAATATTGTCATTGCAAGCAGCAACTTCTTCAACATACGTTTCAGAGAGCTTTTGCAATTTTGAAACTTTGTCAGTCGAAGTCGAAACGGCATCCCATTCAGCAGTTTGAGTTTCAGACTTGGAGGAGATTTGAGCGGTAAGATCCCTTTGACGATGGAGATCTGCAGTGGCCAAGTCAATGAGAGTCATCAACTCCATCACGAAACTTCCAATCTCAGCAGAAGTTTCCAAAACATTCACTTGCTTCAAGATTTTCTTAAGACCAATTTGAGCAAGGGAATTCTCTTCCAAGACTTTAAACAAATCGACATCAAGGATTTTCGTTTTGATCTTGGTCAGGAGGCTGCCAAGTGATGGTGCTTCAGAAGTTGCCCCAGAAGTGGTCGAACTACTCTGCGAAGAATCCTGAAAATTAAAACGGGTGCTAAGCATGGCTTTCAGATACTCCAAAGGTCTTTGCACTTTGAGATTTTCAAGCTCCTCGCGAGAGAAACTGGTCGAACCAGTTGATTTGCCACTCCCTTGGGCCCGGTCAGAAGCAGGTGGAGTGTTTCGCGTCGAAATACGCTCAACCTCTGTTCGTTTCGACTGGTTGTCCCCATCTCTGGCAGCTCCATCTTCAGGATCATCTTCGACTACAACCTCCATTTCAATATCATCACCCTGAGGTGCAACATGCAATCCTGGATGAGGAGGAGATTCATCTTCAGAGGCGTCACCCACTGTAGTGTCGAATTCTTCTACGGTTTGCATATCATGGTCACTTGTGGGGACATCTTCCTCTGGGGCTGTTTCCTCCAAAATTTTCTCAGGCGTTTTTTCGACAGCCACTTGTTCCTAAAAATAAATTCTAAGATTTAGAAGAAAAGATGTAGGAAAGGTAAACATATGCTGTCGAAATAAAAAAAAAATTACCTCAGGAATTTCAGTATTAAAACCGGATTTCCCACTCCCCATATCTTTCGACTGAGGCTTGGCAGGAGAAGTACTGGCAGAATCCTTCCTGATTGGGTTAACAATGGACCTTTGGGAAGAGACCTTCGTGAGTTTCTTTTTCTTCTGAGGGGGAGGGATTAACTTTGGAGATTCATCACCAGACTCTTCACTAGGGACTTTATCCTCTTTTCTCTCCTCTTCACTCTTCTTCTTTTGGATTGTTGAGGGTTTTCGACTTACCTAGTCATACAGGCCAAAGCCAGTTAGTTTTGAATAATGGAAGGAAAATAATAAGAAAAAAAAGTGTTGTACCTTTGTCGAAGGCTTCTTAGCAGTACTGGGCGACGCTTCGACAGCAGCTTTCTTAGCAGGGATCTTCACGGCTAAGGAAAGAAAGAAAATTCAGAAACAAATATAAGAGATACATGATAAGACAGTTAGAATAACAGAAAGAAAAATCATATTTTTCTGTGAACACCTTCAAGAATGGTATCTTCCACGCGAACGTGTTCTATTCCAATATGAAGGTGTCCTGGATATTCGCCCAGATGATACTTAGTCGGAACCACACGCTCAGCAGGTTTTTGATACTTTTGACGAAGAATTTTCATAAAATCCCCACAAAGGAACCAGTCTGGAAGTGGAAAACCAAACGCCACCCCAAAGTCAGCAGTTGGCAAAGGAGGAAACTTTGGTGGATGACAATTGAAAGCCAGGTCATAGCGCGCCTCTGGTGAAAGATTGGAAGGCAATGACAGTTTTTTAAACTTCTCTGTCAATTTACGTTTTAATTCGGCCGCTGCTTCGCATATGGTTCGACTAAGATCATCAGGTCTATACGCAGTTTCAAAATATTTTTGAAATTTCTGTATTTCCTTAATATGTCGTGGAATACCTTTTTTGGTCCGATCCTGCACAAAAGCGAAAGCATTTGTCAAATGTGTAGCAAAAGCAGCTACGTCAAAAAATTTGTTGGAATAATAATCCTTCCACCATTCATCAAACTCAGGAGTGCATAAGAATGATGGTCGAAAAATAACTGGTCGAATGTCGAGAGAAGCATCAGCTAGTTTCTTCGACAGCTCTTTGCCTTCGTCTTCAGTGTGAAGGGAGTTATAAAAGATGATGGACCCCTTTTGGGGAATATAGGTTGAGGTTTGATTTGGATTAGACCAAATTGTCTAGAAACAAGGTTGGGTTGATAAACTATCAAAGCAATTTGGTTTTTAGTGGTGTTACGATAAGAAAAAAGGAGCCTAGGGGTCAAGAACGATTCCCAAACATTCAGAAATGTGTTTTCGTCCTTTTGCATCTCCAAGGGCAGTTGTTGGGTAAACCACTTAGGTCCGATTTTTCTATCAGCAAAAGGTGCCATGGTCGAAGTAAATTGATGACTTTTAGCAAACATCATAACATAGCTTTTAAAAGCTTGTCGAAGGCTGATTCCTTCATCAGTTGGCGTTAGTAGCACTAATCTTGGCCATTCGACAGTCCTATTGTTTACTTCTTCTTCATCTATTTCTGGTGCTACAGGAAGACTAGCTTCAAAGGTGGCATTGAGCCATAGTTGCAAGAGCCAAAAAGGTCCTGATAAGTTGATTTTCCCTTGGGATTTGGTGTTCTTTAAGAAATGTACGCTCTCGCTCAGAGATTCATAGAGATTCGCCAGAATCATTTCGCTCAAACATAGTTTCGTGCCTGCATGAAGCTGATTGGCTATGGTGATAAATCTCTTGGCAACTTGAAGAGAGCGAGAACAGAACACATATTTGGACAGCCATAGTGTCAAAAAGGCTATATGTTCGACATCTAAAACTTCAGTGGTACTCTTATCATGGTAATAGGACATGAATAAGGAGTAGGGTGCAAGGCTAGTCTCGAAAGCAATGGTATCTTCACTTAAGACAGTAGGGTCGAAATCTATACCATTGGGGTGAAGACCAACAATGGCTGCTGCGTCAAAAAGGGTAGGCGTAACCATCCCACAAGGAAGGTGAAAGGTGTTGTAAGTACTATCCCAAAAGTAGAGAGAAGCCAAAAGCATATTTGGGCAGATATTGGGTCCTACTCTCGACAACTGGATAAGGTCGAAAATGCCTACTTCTTTCCAAAAAGACCCTTTAACTTTTTCGACTTTATCTAACCAAGATACGTAGTCAGAAGGATCTTTCGACCATGGGCAGGTTCTAAATATCCTGGGAAAATTCAAATAGGTTAAGTCCAACTCTCCAATATCCGTCGAACTCGATGAATCTTTTTGTTCTACAACTTTCTCTTTAGGCTGAGGTTTTCTTCCAGCGCCTATGGGTTTTGTGTGAAAGTAAGATGGAAAAAATTCTCTTAAACGCTCTGGTTTAATCTCTGGATTTGGAAGGGGACCTAACATAGCGTGATAATTTCCAGAAATAAGAACAGGGATTAGTACCTGAGATTTATAGATGCAGTCTTTTTCCTTTTCATTTGGAGGTTCCGGAACATACTGTTGATTTCCAATGGTCATTGGCCCTTTTAAATCATGCACAGGAGGAAAAGATGAGTCTTGTTTCTTCTTGGAGTGTTTACTGCTTAAGGGTTTTTGAGGCGCCATTGCTGGAAAAAACTGAAGAAGATTTCTCAGAAAATGTGAAAAGCTTGAGAAATGGGTATGAAAAAGGAAATCTGAAACGTAAAAGGGTTTAAAGAAAAGGTTTATGGGTATTTATAGGAAGAAGATGTTGAAACGTTTTAGATGGTAATGGTGTTAGTGGGACACGTGGCCATTTCTGATGGAAATGATAAAGAGGTGGAAGTTGAAAAGAAACCATGATGTGAGGAAATGATGGAAGTAGATTGTGAACGTGGGCTAGACGTGACATTGTGGAGAAAGTGTAATGATGAACCTGCATTGGGAATTGAGATTATCAGACTTGCATTTAATGAAGATTAAATGACATGGCATCAAAACACTGATTGACAACAAATGACTGTTTCTCCAGAACAACGGTCGAAACGTCTTTGCTGGGGGGCAACTTGTATACGTGCGTTTTCGACGCCATGAGATTTGGTGTAAGAAATGATTTTTTCGACAAATGATGACATGGGTTGAAACGATTTGATTAATAAGTATGGTTCGACACTTCGACAAAATGGAAGTTTCGTCATTTCGACAAAGATGTTTGCACCTAGGAAAAGCACTTTTGACAGATAGGGAGAACATTGCAGTATGTTGATAATTCGACAAAAATCCTGAAGGAAGACGTCATTTCGACTTAAAAGTAAATTTGAATTTAAAAGGTTGTGACGTTTGGCAGAAGACGCGTGGAAGCATCTGGCGAAAGGAGGAGAGCCATGTGTCATAGTTTTAGGATTTAGTCGTTAATAACAGTTATGTTATTTGTGTATATATAGGGTAGTTATTATCTAAAAAAGGGTGTGAAGAATTACTTATACAAAATTCCTGAAAACACTCAAAGTACCCGTGTGAGAGAAAAGAGTCATATTTGGAAAATGTATGTGTAAACAAACACCAATTCCTTCAAAGTTTATTTTATAAAGTTCAAAGTTCTTTACAAATCTCTTTTATGTTTTCCAGCCATTTATCTTTCTGCACTTTATCCTTTTCGACACTTTACATTTCGTCAGTTATTTTCCGCCATTTACTTTATCTTGTTAAATTTACATCCACTTAACATTGTAATCAACATATTTCGACGTAAAACACTTAGAGAACAGAAATGAAATACATGAAAGTGAGTCTAGGCATCTTCAAGACCATCTAGATTTTGCACATGTCCTAGGATTTGTGTGGTTGATCCTGCAAGTGACCCAATTCTACAAGTTTTGGTAAACCAGAGGTTGTTCGCCAAAATTCACAGCGAACAAATTGGCACGCCCAGTGGGACTGTGCAAAAATTTAGAAAGTTAGATAATCGCTAGTCAAAATCTGTCCTTCATTTGTATGAGACTGAGAACCGGTAAATTAGCCGTATCCGAAGTAGAAATACCTAAAAGAACAAGAGTAAGGAAAATGGCGAACCAGCCAAATAATCCTAACGAATCCATCCCAGTATCTAACCCTGTCCCTTCGACAGAAGGCAATATAGGATCGGTCCCTGTGTCAGAGGTTGTACCTTCGTCAGCGGGGTCGATACCAGCGGTTTCGATGTCACAAAACGCGCCTAGTTCGTCCTTCAGGGCACAACAAATGCCCATTGGGACACCCCCCTGTGGGAAACACTTCTAGGCCTTTTGTAACGAATTTCACCATGCCTCCGCCTGGTAGGGAACAACCCTTCGGAATGCCAACTTCGGTGATGGCAAATTTACATAACTCCCCGTTAATATATTCAGACTCGATGGCCAACGTGTCTTCACCCTTACAAGGGTCAGGATATGGTGGAAACGTGAGTAGACTGAATCAACAACCACTTTACGTGCCGCCGATAACAAATAATTCGGCGCAAGTGATTAGACAGCAGATGGACGAGAGTAATCATGATATGGTCCAAATGTTGACGCAACAAATGGGAGCGGTGTTTAATCCACTGATACAGAACACCACTCAAACAAACTAAGCGTTGGCGGCGCAAATGACGCGCATTGCTGATTTCTTTGGAGTCCCTCAAACTCGACACAGAGAACAAGTGGTTCATAACCCAGCGGGTAGCGATCCAAGAAGAACCTACGATAAACCAGATACCGTTAGACAATCCTCAAGTCGGAACCCCCAAACCAAACCCCACCATCCCCTCACACCCCCCCCCCCACACCAACCCACCACAAACCACGAACGTCAGAAACCGAGAGGATGTAGTCGAACAACCTCCCGCCCCACCGCCCACCAACCACCCCCCCTACCAGTGTCGAAATCCCCATTCCACAAGAGCCTAGAAGGATAGTAATCCAGAGAGGCCAGGACGCGGATGCTGTATTGCAACAACGGATGCGGTATAATAATCCGCCTGTCGAAAATAATTTGGCAGCCATGGTCGAAACGATAATGGCACAAAATGGGATGAACATGGGTTTACAAAGGCCTAGTTACGCATCCCCACTATCAGAATATATTCTGCAAGAAGAATTGCCACCAAGGTGGAAAGTCCCTAAGTTCACAAAGTTCTCAGGGGACACTAGTGAGTCCACTATAGAACATGTGGCACGTTACCTGATCGAGGCAGGGGAGATAGCCCGTAACGAAAATTTGAAAATAAAATATTTCCCTAGTTCCTTAACAAAAAACGTGTTTACTTGGTTTACATCTTTGCCTGCAAACTCAGTATACACGTGGACCCAATTAGAAAGGCTGTTCCATGAACAATTCTACATGGGACAAACAAAAATAAGTCTGAAAGAATTAGCCAGTGTCAAGAGAAAACACTCCGAACCAATAGATGATTATTTAAATAGGTTCAGATTGCTAAAGGCTAGATGTTTCACCCCAGTGCCAGAACATGAGTTGGTCGAAATGGCCGCAGGGGGACTAGACTATTCTATAAGGAAGAAACTAGATACCCAGTATCTGAGGGATATGGCACAATTAGCGGATAGAGTGAGACAGGTCGAAAGGTTAAGGGACGAAAAATTCAGGGCAAATAAGAATAAAAAAGAGAGGGTAGCCTACGTAGGGGTTCGCCAAGATGATGAGTTCGACGAACACGAACCAAGTAGCTTCGACGAACAAGAAATCGACCTAGCAGAACTAAAACAAGGGCCACCTTATTCGTGCAAAGTACTAACTCCGTCGAACGGAAACCCAGTCGAAACCAACGATAAGTTCCCCAAAAGGACTTATACGTTCGACATTACCAAATGTGACGAAATCTTCGATCTGTTGGTTAAAGATGGTCAATTAATAAAACCACCAGGCGCTAAAGAACCGCCTATGGAACAACAGAAAAAGAGAGGTTTTTGTAAATACCATAATTTTCTGGGCCATAAGACGTCTCGTTGTTTCCTTTTCAGGGATCTCGTTCAAAATGCTATCCGGGACGGAAGGCTGAAGTTTGGTGACAAACCAAAACAATAGATGAAGATCGACTCGAATCCTATGCAAGCAGTCGAAGCCCACTACGCTGAACCATCCGTCGTAAACATGGTGGAGGCCGAAGTTGCTCCTGATGGCAATTTGGAAATGGTGGAAGCCCCTGGAAGCTTCGACGCAAATGTCAACATGGTCGAGATTACTGATGATCTCGCAAGCCAGAAAAGAATAGAAACTACTGAAGGTTTCGACAAGAAGGACGGTGACAATGCTGTCGAGAATGTGGAGTTTCGACAAGAGGAGAATTGGGACCGCTTGGGACAGCCAAGTGGGAAATATGATTTTCTTGTGAAGTACAACGCGCCGGCAAGCTCTCAGATCGACATCAACACAATCCAACCAAGCGGTTGGGGAGATGCCTCTTCAGAAAACAATGAGGAGACAGTCGACGCAATTGAGCATGCCCCTAATACGAAGGGGAGGGTTACTGAAGACCCAGCGATTGAAAACAAGGCTGCTGAAGGCCTTGATTCTAACAAAGCAAAGAAAGGTGATATCGCCAACTGCGTCAACACCATGGGGCCTTTCAGTGAAGAGGTCACAAAAATCAAAGCGGAAGCCGCTAACGGTCCTTCGAAGCCCATGATCAGTGGGATTCTGCGTAGGACAATGGAAGACCCCAGAAGGAATTGGAACAAATGCTGTTGCGAACATGGTCCCAGGACCATATCTTGGTGCTGTTGCCCAGAGAAAGAGTTCGACCAGACACCAAAAGGCGTCGAAGGCGAAGAAGAGAGGCTCATCAGGAAGATGAACGAATTAAGCATCGCCGACGAACAAAATGTTGGGGTAAATATGGTAGAAATATCTCAGAAGGACCAGGTCGAAGAGGGCGAAGAGCGTCGTCAGAAAGAGTACCAAAGGCTGGCGTACCCTAGAGAGGAGGAAAACTTAATGGAATTCATCAAGAGGTGCCAAAGGATGAAAACCGAAGTGATGTTGTGCCCACGCTGCAGCGCAGTCTTCGACAGGAAGGCATCAACCAACCTGGAAGCGGTGGATAAGACCAAAAGGAAAGAGAATTGGGGAACAGTGAGATATGACCCAAGGAGAAGTGATCACCACCAGTGGAGGCACGGAGAGAGACGCCAGAACACCTATAAACCATCTGACAAAGCGACGGACGACAAATGGGTTCAACCCATTAGGGACGCCCAGGGGCAGAAGAAATGGGGAAAGTTCGAGGTTCAGAGAGGCGCGTCGATGGAGGGCAAGAAGGAAATGGAAAAACACAAGCCAAGACCATACCCATCAGAGAATTACAAAGGCAAAAATCCCATGTCCAGGTCCCAATGGAGGAGGTTCCAAAGGCAGAAGAGGGCAGAAATAGAGATGGCGAAAAAGAACATGAATGGTCCAAACGAAGCAGAATCTAGCAACAATCGTCAGACAAGGAGCAGGAAAGAGACTCCCCTCCAGATCAATCCTAGCAGAGTTGTCGAATCGGTGGCGTCGAAAGAGAAGATGCAGGAAGATGATGAAGTAACCGACAGTTTTAACTCTGACTCAGAGGCACCTTCAACGTGATTTGCAACGTGGTCTCTGTTCTCCCTAGAGACTATGATAGAGTCATGGAAATTGAGGATGAAGGAGACGAAATGGAGGAAGAAACAATGGCACACAAGCCCGTCTGCTACTATGTGATGAACAACGGATGCGTCGAAGAGCAGAACGCTTTTTTCGAAAGACCAGACGACTCCATGAAAGCGCATTTGAAACCTCTGTTTATAAAAGGAAAGGTGGAAAATGTCGGCGTGAATAAGATACTGGTGGACGGGGGAGCGGCAGTGAATTTGATGCCCCACTACATGCTGAAGAAGATTGGAAAAGACGATTCGGACGCGAAGCCTCACAACATG
This sequence comes from Lathyrus oleraceus, assembly GCF_024323335.1. NCBI lineage: Eukaryota > Viridiplantae > Streptophyta > Magnoliopsida > Fabales > Fabaceae > Lathyrus > Lathyrus oleraceus. The sequence continues at coordinate 42,880 of NW_026112990.1, forward strand.
GTGCTGTCGAATTACGAAGGGAAGATAGGGACAACTATGGGAGTCATCCAAGTGAACTTAACTGTAGGAACCATAATAAGACCTACAATGTTCATAGTCATCGCTTCGAAAGCCAACTACAACCTGCTGCTTGGTAGGGAATGGATTCACGGCGTAGGAGCTGTACCCTCTTCAATGCACCAGCGGATAGCCATATGGAGGCCAGATGGAATCGTCGAAAACATCGAGGCTGACCAAAGCTACTTCATGACCGAGGTAAACACTGTCAACAGCCAAAGCTTCGACAAAAACCTGGCTCATATACCTCCCTGCAGCCCGGCAGAATTCGACTTGAAGACGACAGACAATGCCTATTGCTCCATGTACCTACATCCAACGCATGGTTTCCAGTGGGATAAAGAAGTGATTGGCGAAACTTACATATGGGGAACCACTCATATAGCGCCGACGGGATGGGGTAGTGAATTTGACGATGACGAGTGAACAATCAGCGATCGAAAAGATTACGGCTTACATGGCCGAAAACAAACTAAAAGAGGCCTTGAGGCTGAGGTAAAAAATATGGCTGTCGAAGCCAACCAAGAGAACTCCAACAAACAATGTCCTCAAGGACGTTGCGGAAGATCATGTCACCAACCAAATGGGCGGATGGCAACACCAAAAGCTTGACGCCATTTACGACGACGAACCTCTGGGGTTCGAAAAAGATCCAGTGTCAACTAACGAGAAGTGGTGGCGCAGGATCCTTTAGAAGAGATAAACATAGGAGCGGGGGCAGAACATAGACCAACGTACATAAGCGCAAAATGGACCCCCAGTTCAAGGTCGAAATAGTCCAGTTGCTGAAAGAATTCAAGATTGCTTCGCATGGGATTATGACGAAATGCCTGGTCTTGACAGAAGTCTGGTCGAAATGCAGTTGCCAATAATGGAAGGGAAGAAGCCAGTAAAGCAGACTCCGAGACGCTTCGCACCAGAAATCCTGTCGAAAATAAAAGAAGAGGTCGAAAGACTTCTAAGATGCAAGTTCATCCGCACAACCAGGTATGTCGAATGGATTGCAAATATTGTTCCAGTAATTAAGAAAAATGGCAAACTTAGGGTATGTATTGATTTTCGAGACTTAAACTCGGCTACCCCAAAGGATGAATATCCTATGCCAGTGGCAGAAATGCTCATAGATTCTGCAGCCGGCCATGAGTACTTAAGTATGCTAGACGGATACTCTGGCTATAACCAAATTTTTATCGCTGAAGAAGACGTTCCTAAAACGGCTTTCCGTTGTCCTGGAGCCATAGGAACGTACGAATGGGTAGTAATGCCTTTTGGTTTAAAGAACGCTGGAGCGACTTACCAACGTGCCATGAATTCCATCTTTCATGATTTCATCGAAACTTTCATGCAAGTGTATATTGACGACATTGTGATTAAGTCTGTTTCAGGAAAAAATCATATAGATCATCTTCGACAATCCTTTGAAAGGATGAGGAAGTTTGGTTTGAAAATGAACCCACTTAAATGTGCTTTTGGTGTGCAGGCGGGTGATTTCTTAGGCTTGTGGTCCATAAGAAGGGGATCGAAATAAACGAAAATAAAGCCAAGGCCATAATGGAAGCGAAAGCGCCATCAACCAAAAAGGGGTTGCAGTCTCTGCTAGGGAAAATCAACTTTCTCAGAAGATTCATCTCCAACCTCAGTGGAAGACACAAGCTTTCTCTCCTCTACTTCGACTAAAGAAAGAAGACTTCGCATGGGGGCAAGAACAGCAAGCGGCTTTTGAAAAAATCAAGGAGTACCTGGCTAATCCCCCAATCCTGATGTCTCCTTGCAGAAAAAGAAATATGAGATTGTACATTTCGGCATCAGACAAAACATTAGGAAGTGTTGTGTCAAGAAGATGAGAATGGCGTCGAAAGGGCCATTTATTATCTCAGTAGAGTCCTGAACGATGCCGAAACTAGATATAGCATTATAGAAAAGTTATGCCTGTGTGTATATTTCTCTTGTATCAAACTAAAGCATTATATAAAACCTGTCGATGTATATATTTCTTCCCATTTCGACGTAATAAAGTATATGTTATCTAAATCTATTTTACATAGTCGAATTGGAAAGTGGGTTTTAGCTTTAACAGAATACTCCTTGAAATATCTGCCTTTAAAAGCAGTGAAAGGACAAGTGGTCGCTGATTTCATAGCGGACCACTCTATAAACGAAGACGTGGAATACGTCGAACTGGAACCTTGGAAACTGTACTTCGACGGTTCCAGTCATAAAAACGGAACGGGCGTTGGGATGTTGATTATTTCTCCTGAAAAATTCCAACAAAATTCAAGTACAAAGTTGAAAGTCTGTGTTCAAATAATGAAGCAGAATACGAAGCTTTGATCGCTGGACTTGAAATCTTGTTGAAATTGGGGGCAACGAGAGTCGAAATAATGGGTGATTCCGAACTGGTAATAAAGCAGTTGACGAAAGAGTATAAGTGCGTGAAAGAAAATTTAATCATGTACTTTGTAATAGCCAATAGACTTCTCAAAGCATTCGACAACATCGTCTTCAGGCACATTCCCAGGTTGAAGAATCAAGAAGCGAATGATCTTGCTCAACTAGCGTCCGGATACAAAGTGTCGAAGGAAAAGTTAGAAGAAGCCATTGAAGTCAGAGGAAGAGTCGTGTCCACCAAGTTGTCCCCATCAGATCTAGAGTCAATAAGATTAGGATACGGTGACGAAGAAAACTTCGAGATATTCAACATAGATGATTCAGGAATAACAGACTGGAGAAAGCCTGTCAAGGATTATCTACAAGACCCAAATCAGAAAGCGGAAAGAAAGGTAAAATACAGAGCTTTGAGTTACGTACTTTTGGGAAATGAATTGTTCAAAAGACTGCAGAAGGAGTTTTGTTGAAATGCCTGAGTGAGGACGAAGCCTACATAGCCTTGTCGAATGTACACAGTGGAGCGTGTGGCGCGCACCAAGCATCACAAAATGAAGTGGCTTTTATTTCGACAGGAATGTATGGCCAACAATGCTGAAAGATTGTGTCGAATTCGCAAAAGGTTGTCAGGAATGTCAAGTACATGCAGGCATACCTCATGTCCTGCAAGTGAGTTGCACTCAATTATAAAACCTTGGCCATTCAGAGGATGGGCGTTGGACTTGATCGGGGAGATTCGACCAGCTTCCTCAAAAGGGCAAAGGTACATTTGGTTGGGATAGACTATTTCACAAAATGGACCGAAGCCATACCATTGGCGAATGTGGATCAAGAAGCAGTCATAGACTTTATCCAAAAATACATAATCTACAGATTTGGGATACCTGAGACAATAACAACAGATCAAGGATCTGTGTTCACCGGTAAAAACATGCAGAAGTTTGCACAAGAAACAGGTTTTAAGCTCCTTACTTCGACACCTTACTACGCTCAAGCAAATGGGCAAGTTGAAGCAGCCAACAAGGTAGTGATAAACTTGATTAAGAAGCATGTGGGGAAAAAGCCTAGAAATTGGCATAAGACTTTGGATCAAGCCTTGTGGGCTTGTCGAACGTCCCCCAAAGAGGCAACGAATTCGACTCCATTCAAGTTGACTTACGGACACGATGCAGTTTTGCCAGTCGAAATATATCTGCAGTCAGTCAGAGTGCAAAGGCATCATGAAATCCCATCAGATACATATTGAGTATGATGATGGACGAACTAGTTGATTTAGACGAAGAAGGCTGCGCGTGCTAGACCTAATAAGAAGAACAAAAGGAGAGAGTCGAAAGATTTTACACAAGAAAGTAAGATTCAAGACTTCTTAATAGGTGATCTTGTGTGGAAAGTAATCCTTCCTATGGATCGAAAGGATAAATTAATGGGAAGTGGTCCTCTAAATGGGAGGGACCTTTCCAGGTCTTGAGAACATTTTCAAACGGCGCGTATGAAATAGAAGAAATAGAGAAGGATAAGAGAATCCTAAGAATAAATGGCAAGTATTTGAAAAAATATAAGCCTATATTGCAGGAAGTAAAAGTATACAGAATAGTGCAAACATAATTGTGATAAGATGGGCCAAATAAAAATGGCATCAAAAGTTATTACAAAGAAGCCTCAAAGGGCTGAGAGTTGCTAAATAAATTCGACTAAAAATTAAAATTGGCCAAAATTCCTTCAAAGTGGCGAACTTCTGCCTCTGGAGTTGGAGTCGATGATCACAAAGACTTTTGTGAGTAGAGAGAGTCCTCAATCTCCTGACTAAGTTGATGGGCTTTCTCTGCATGTCGAATACCCACCCTCAATTCTTCGTCAATCTCGCTCTGCTTGGGTTTGCTGAATGGATGCCTTACGTTTCTCCTCTTGAGAGATCTTTGCTTGAAGTGCTGCTATCGTGTTTTCCATTTTGAATATTGTCATTGCAAGCAGCAAACTTCTTCAACATACGTTTCAGAGAGCTTTTGCAATTTTGAAACTTTGGTCAGTCGAAGTCGAAACGGCATCCCATTCAGCAGTTTGAGTTTCAGACTTGGAGGAGATTGAGCGGTAAGATCCCTTTGACGATGGAGATCTGCAGTGGCCAAGTCATGAGAGTCATCAACTCCATCACGAAACTTCCACTCTCAGCAGAATTTCCAAACATTCACTTGCTTCAAGATTTCTTAAGACCAATTTGAGCAAGGGATTCTCTGCCAAGACTTTAAACAAATCGACATCAAGGATTTTCGTTTTGATCTTGGTCAGGAGGCTGCCAAGTGATGGTGCTTCAGAAGTTGCCCCAGAAAGTGGTCGAACTACTCTGCGAAGAATCCTGAAATTAAAACGGGTGCTAAGCATGGCTTTCAAGATACTCACAAAGGTCTTTGCACTTTGAGATTTTCAAGCTCCTCGCGAAGAAAACTGGTCGAACAGTGATTTGCCACTCCCTTGGGCCCGGTCAAAGCAGTGGAGTGTTTCGCGGCGAAATACGCTCCAACCTCTGTTCGTTTCGAACTGGTTGTCCCCATCTCTGGCAGCTCCATCTTCAGGATCATCTTCGACTACAACCTCCATTTCAATATCATCAACCCTGAGGTGCAACATGCAATCCTGGATGAGGAGGAGATTCATCTTCAGAGGCGTCACCCACGGTAGTGTCGAATTCTTCTACGGTTTTGCATCTCATGGGTCACTTGGGGGACATCTTCCTCTGGGGCTGTTTCCTCCAAAATTTTCTCAGGCGTTTTTTCGACAGCCACTTGTTCCCAAAATAAATTCTAAGATTTAGAAGAAAGATGTAGGAAAGGTAAACATATGCTGTCGAAATAAAAAAAAAATTACCTTCAGGAATTTCAGTATAAACCACGGATTTCCCACTCCCCCTATCTTTCGACTGAGGCTGGCGGAGAATACTGGCAGAATCCTTCCCTGATGGGTTAACAATGGACCTTTGGGAAGAGAACCTTCGTGGTTTCGTTTTTCTTCTGAGGGGGAGGGATAACTTGGAGATTCATCACCAGACTCTTCACTATGGACTTTATCCTCTTTTTCTCTCCTCTTCACCTCTTCTTCTTTTGGATTGTTGAGG
>NW_026112991.1:0-2500 GCF_024323335.1 Lathyrus oleraceus
ATGCTTTTTTAACACATTGTAAAATTCTACTCCCTCTATCTTAAATTATAAATCATTTTCTCTAAACTTACGTAGAATTGCTATATATTATATATATATATATATAAGGTTTAAGATTTAAGTCCTTTTTATTTTAATTTTTGTAATTGAATTGTTTATTTTAAAAAAAGGATAAAACATTGGTGCAGTTCCAATGATATTTTTGGTGCTTTTTTATCATTCATAAGGTGATATCTGTCCAAGACTTAACGTCACATTCAGATCCTCTACCAAAATATGACTGTGTCGTACATTTATTTTTCCAAAAATGGGAGATTAACTCCACATGTTATAATCATGAATGGAAAACAGTTCTAACAGCATATAAGCAATTGTACGTAAGTTTAGTCCTTTAATAAAATGCTAATCTAAAATATTGAATCTCATTCTCCGTTTGTTCTTCATTTTATGTTTTTTTAACATTGTAAAATTCTACTCCATCTATCTCAAATTATAATCATTTTCTCTAAACTTACGTACAATTCCTTATATATTGTTAGAACTGTTTCCCTAAAACCCTAAACCCTAAACCCTATATATATATATATATATATATATATATATATATAGATATATATATATATAGAGGTTTAAGATTTAAGTCCTTTTTGTTTTAGTTTTTGTAATTGAATTGTTTATTTTAAAAAAAGGATAAAACATTGGTGTAGTTCCAATGATTTTTTTGGTGTTTTTTTTCATTCATAAGGTGATATCTGTCCAAGAATTAACGTCACATTCAGATCCTCTACCAAAACATCACTGTGTCGTACATTTATTTTTCCAAAAATGGGAGATTAACTCCACATGTTATAATCATGAATGGAAAACAGTTCTAACAGCATATAAGTAATTGTACGTAAGTTTAGTCCTTTAAAAAATGTTAATCTAAAAGATCGAATCTCATTCTCCGTTTGTTCTTCATTCTATGCTTTTATTAACACATTGTAAAATTCTACTCCCTCTATCTCAAATTATAAATCATTTTCTCTAAACTTACGTATAATTCCTTATATATTGTTAGAACTATTTTCCCTAAAACCCTAAAGCCTAATATATATATATATATATATATATATCTATATATATATATATATATATTATATATATATATATATATATTATATATTCATATATATAAGGTAAAGATTTAAGTCCTTTTTATTTTAATATATATATATATATAACTTAACGTCACATTCAGATCCTCTACCAAAACATGACTGTGTCATACATTTATTTTTCCAATATGGGAGATTAACTCTAAATGTTATAATCATGAATGGAAAACAGTTCTAACAGCATATAAGCAATTGTACGTAAGTTTAGTCCTTTAAAAAAATGCTAATCTAAACGATCGAATCTCATTCTCCGTTTGTTTTTCATTCTATGCTTTTTTTAACACATTGTCAAATTCTACTCCCTCTATCTCAAATTATAAATCATTTCTCTAAACTTACGTACATTGCTATACACACACCACATATATATATATATATATTATATATATTATATTATATATATAATATATATATATATATATATATATATAGATATAATATATATATATTTATATATATATATAATATATATATATATATTATAATATATATATATAGGTTAAAGATTTAAGTCCTTTTTATTTTAATTTTTTGTAATTGAATTGTTTATTTTAAAAAAGGATAAAACATTGGTGCAGTTCCAATGATATTTTTGGTGCTTTTTTTCATTCATAAGGTGATATCTGTCTAAAACTTAACGTCACATTCAGATTCTCTACCAAAACACATGACTGTGTCGTACATTTATTTTTTCCAAAAATGGGAGATTAACTCCACATGTTATAATCCTCAATGGAAAACAGTTCTAACAGCATATAAGTAATTGTACGTAAGTTTAGTCCTTTAAAAAAATGCTAATTTAATAGATAGAATCTCATTCTCCGTTTTTTCTTCATTCTATGCTTTTCTTAACACATTGTAAAATTCTACTCCCTCTATCTCAATTAGAAATCATTTTCTCTAAATTACGTACAATTGCTATATATATATATATATATATATATATATATATATATATATTTATATATATATATATATATATATATATAACGTTAAAGATTTAAGTCCTTTTTATTTTAATTTTTTTAATTGAATTGTTTATTTAAAAAAAAGAATAAAACGTAGGTGCAGTTCCATTGATATTTTTGGTGCTTTGTTTCATTCATAGGGTGATATCTTTTTAAAACTTAACGTCACATTCAGATCATCTACCAAAACATGACTATGTTGTACATTTAATTTTCCAAAATGGGAGACTAACTCCACATGTTATAATCATGAATGGAAAACAGTTCTAACAGCATATAAGCAATTGTACGTAAGTTTAGTATTTTAAAAATATGCAAATCTAAAAGATCGAATCTCATTCACCGTTTGTTCTTCATTCTATGCTTTTTTTAACA
>NW_026112991.1:7500-48400 GCF_024323335.1 Lathyrus oleraceus
CTCCCTCTATCTCCATTATAAATCATTTTCTCTAAACTTACGTACAATTGCTATATATATATATATATATATATATTATATATATATATATATATATATATATATATATATATTATATATAATATATATATATATATATATATAATATAACGTTAAAGATTTAAGTCCTTTTTATTTTAATTTTTGTAATTGAATTGTTTATTTTAAAAAAAGGATAAAACATTGGTGCAGTTCCAATGATATTTTTGGTGCTGTTTTTTCATTCATAAGGTGATATCTGTCTAAAACTTAACGTCACATTCAGATCCTCTACCAAAACATGACTGTGTCGTACATTTATTTTTCCAAAAATGGGAGATTAACTCCACATGTTATAATCATGAATGGAAAACAGTCCTAATAGCATATAAGTAATTGTACGTAAGTTTAGTCCTTTAAAAAAATGCTAATTTAAAAGATAGAATCTCATTCTCCGTTTGTTCTTCATTCTATGCTTTTCTTAACACATTGTAAAATTCTACTCCCTCTATCTCAAATTAGAAATCATTTTCTCTAAACTTACGTACAATTGCTATAATAATATATATATATATATATATATATATATTATATATATATATATATATATATATATATATATATATATATATATATATATATATTATATATATAATTATATATATATATATTATATATATATAACGTTAAAGATTTAAGTCCTTTTTATTTTAATTTTTTTAATTGAATTGTTTATTTAAAAAAAAGAATAAAACGTAGGTGCAGTTCCATTGATATTTTTGGTGCTTTGTTTCATTCATAAGGTGATATCTTTCTAAAACTTAACGTCACATTCAGATCATCTACCAAAACATGACTATGTTGTACATTTATTTTTCCAAAATGGGAGACTAACTCCACATGTTATAATCATGAATGGAAAACAGTTCTAACAGCATATAAGCAATTGTACGTAAGTTTAGTCCTTTAAAAAAATGCTAATCTAAAAGATCAAATCTCATTCTCCGTTTGTTTTTCATTCTATGCTTTTTTTTAACACATTGTCAAATTCTACTCCCTCTATCTCAAATTAGAAATCATTTTCTCTAAACTTACGTACAATTGCTATATATATATATATATATATTATATATATATATATAATATATATATATATATATATATATATATATATATATATATATATATATATATATATATATATATAACGTTAAAGATTTAAGTCCTTTTTATTTTAATTTTTATAATTGAATTGTTTATTTTAAAAAAAGGATAAAACATTGGTGCAGTTCCAATGATATTTTTGGTGCTTTTTTTCATTCATAAGGTGATATCTGTCTAAAACTTAACGTCACGTTTAGATCTTCTACCAAAACATGATTGTGTCGTACATTTATTTTTCCAAAAATGGGAGATTAACTCCACATGTTATAATCATGAATGGAAAATAGTTCTAACAGCATATAAGCAGTTGTACGTAAGTTTAGTCCTTTAAAAATATGCAAATCTAAAAGATCGAATCTCATTCACCGTTTGTTCTTCATTCTATGCTTTTTTTAACACATTGTAAAATTCTACTCCCTCTATCTTAAATTATAAATCATTTTCTCTAAACTTACGTAAAATTCCTTATATATTGTTAGAACTGTTTTCCTTAAAACCCTAAACCCTAAACCATAAATATATATATATATATATATATATATATATATATATATATATATATATATATATATATATATATATATATATATATATACATATATATTAGGTTAATAAGTTAAGTCCTTTTTATTTTAATATATATATATATATATATATATATATATATATATATATATATATATATATATATATATATATATACATATATATATATATATATAAAAACTTAACGTTACATTCAGATCCTCTACCAAAACATGACTGTGTCATACATTTATATTTCCAAAATGGGAGATTAACTCCAAATGTTATAATCATGAATGGAAAACAGTTCTAACAGCATATAAGCAATTGTTCGTAAGTTTAGTCCTTTAAAAAAATGCTAATCTAAAAGATCGAATCTCATTCTCCGTTTGTTCTTCATTCTATGCTTTTTTTAACACATTGTAAAATTCTACTCCCTCTATCTCAAATTATAAATCATTTTCTCTAAACTTACGTACAATTGCTTATATACTGTTAGAATTGTTTTCCCTAAAACCCTAGACCCTAAACCTTATATATATATAATATATATATATATATATATATATATATATATATATATAAAACTTAACGTTACATTCAGATCCTCTACCAAAACATGACTGTGTCGTACATTTATTTTTCCAAAATGGGAGATTAACTCCAAATGTTATAATCATGAATGGAAAACAGTTCTAACAGCATATAAGCAATTGTACGTAAGTTTAGTCCTTTAAAAAAATGCTAATCCAAAAGATCGAATCTCATTCTCCGTTTGTTTTTCATTCTATGCTTTTTTAACACATTGTCAAATTCTACTCCCTCTATCTCAAATTAGAAATCATTTTCTCTAAACTTACGTACAATTGCTATATATATATATATATATATATATATATATATATATATATATATATATATATATATATATATTATATATATTATATATATATATTTATATTATATATATATATATAATATATATTATATATATATATATATATATATATATATATATATATATAATATATATATATATATATATATATATATATATATATATATATATATATATATATATATATATATATATATAAGGTTAAAGATTTAAGTCCTTTTATTTTAATTTTTGTAATTGAATTGTTTATTTTAAAAAAAGGATAAAACATTGGTGCAGTTCCAATGATATTTTTGGTGCTTTTTTTCATTCATAAGGTGATATCTGTCTAAAACTTAACGTCACATTTAGATCCTCTACCAAAACATGACTGTGTCGTACATTTATTTTTCCAAAAATGGGAGACTAACTCCACATGTTATAATCATGAATGGAAAACAGTTCTAACAGCATATAAGCAATTGTACGTAAGTTTAGTTCTTTAAAAAAATGCTAATCTAAACGATCGAATCTCATTCTCCGTTTGTTCTTCATTCTATGCTTTTTTTAACACATTGTAAAATTCTACTCCCTCTATCTCAAATTATAAATTATTTTCTCTAAACTTACGTACAATTGCTATATATATATTGTCGCATCCGCGAAAAACAACTGGCGGGCTAAAACAAAACAACACAGAGCCGCCACCGTGCGTTATTTATCCCAAAAGAGGGAAAGGAAACGCTCAGAGTAAACCTGGGAAAAGCATGGTCTCGCGACCAAAGAGAATGGGATCGGGAGTCGGTTACGCAAGGGGAAGGTATTAGCACCCCTCACGCCCGTCGTACTCGATGGGATCCACGCTCTAAAAGAAAGAAAAGGTTGCTAAAACAAACACCACACACACACACCGAAAACAACACAGGTGGGGGATAAGAGGAACGGGCTCGCTAGGACATCGCGTCCTATGCCTACGTATCTCGTCTGGAACGAGAATCAGAGCTGCCGTAGTTCGGCTCACGCACGCCGCAACAAACACACGCACAAAAAGGCAAACATGGAACCCGAACGCCAATAGCTGGACTTACATCGGCTTCCGAACCAAACAAACACAATCAGGATACGGACAGCCAATCGCTGGGCTTACATCCATATCCCGACACACAAGAGGGTACAAACAACAAGCAAACAAACAAAAAAAAGGAAAAAAGTGCCCGGAGAGACCTCGCACGGTCTCCTGCCTACGTACCTCATCTGGTATGAGGATCAGGGCGACGTAGTTCCCCTCAACAGGGGAGAAAATCTAACCAGATACAAAGGGAGACACATTACTAGGGAGCTGGACTCGAGCCTAGGTGTTATCATGCATCATTGCCCTATGTTAAGGTTCACTATCTACTTGCACCACAGCAAGCTAATCCTATCCAGGAAAAACAGGCATGCAAGCATAAACACAGCAAAGCAAACATTTCAAATAGCACACACTATATCCAGTCACAAGTGGGCTCAAACAATGGGTCAGACTGCCAAGGCAAGTCATCTGTACAAGGGTAGTGTTAGCTCTTAACCCTGACATTGAGAGTCAGGGTGAAGCCAGATGAAAGGTGAGTGAAGATTAGACTTCACAGCTCTTATCCCTGTCCAGGGAGAGCTTCAGACAAAGGAGTGTGGGTTCAGAAAGGAGGAACCCTTCTACACTCAAGACTCTGACACAACTGTACAATGTACAAGATCTTGGGTTAATGTCCCAATGCATCAACACAGTGGTGTGAGCAGAGGGACGACTCAACAAGAATAGCAGGGGATGGATTGCACATCCCTTGGGTTCTGCCAATTGCCTTAATCAAGGTCTTTACCTGCTTGGGGACAAAGTTAAACAATCACAAACATCGCCTCTTAAGGAGGACTTCAGACAGTTGCCTGGCCAAGTAACAGGCCAGGTCTTCCAGACTACATGGAGACAAGAGAGTCTACCTCAATTGGTTTATACAACCAAGCAACAGCAAGCAAGTTCTCAAAGAACTGTTAGCAACTAATGTACCTGAAATCAATCAAGTATAATCAGTATACCAGACAAACCAACATTAAACAGCAAAAGTCAAACAGTTAACACAATGTACAATCAACCAATGCCATGTGCAAAGCACAATCAACTCAATTGAGTCAAGCATCCTACAAAACACACAAGTTAGTTTACAACAAGCAACCAAACTCAATTTAATCAACTTGCATTTTTCTCCTTAAGGCCTTTGCATCTCAACCTGAAAATCCAAACCAAACATGAGAAACAAGACCACTAGGCCAAGCCTAGGGTCCAAAGGAGATGAAAAAATCAAAACAGCAAGTGAAAATTATCCAAAATCACAATTAAACAATTTAGAAACAAATGCAATTGGTCCCATGCTCATATCCATCACCATTATCATTTCATGCACAAAAAGGTATCACACATGCAATTTGCAACTTCAAAAGACCAAACAGAATGATCAACATCAAATCCATACCAAAACAATTCAATAAATTCCACAAAAATTCAAGTCTAAACAGAACATATAGAATGAATAGCATATCAAATTTCAGCTCAATTGGACAAGAGGAAGTAGGTCAATGAAAATCAAAAAGTTCAGACAATTTCAAACAAGCCAACACAAGGCATCAAAACAAGCATTAACTTCCAAAAATCATAAAACAGTGACACAACATGATAAATGAATGGGATCAAAACCACAATGACCTATAATATGTCTAGAATCCACATGTCAAATTTCACATCTATCCAATTAACCATGAGAATTTCACAAATCAAATGCCAACATGTGTCACAAAAATTCACAAAATGATCCAACAGAAGAGAAAATCTCAATCAATTAGAAAATGCCATCAAAAATTCCAGAAAAATTCACATGTTATCTCAACATACATATACTCATACATGCAAAATTTCATCTCAATTCATCATCCCTAAGCATAGAAAATAAAATCATGAAGTCCATCAAGCTTGGTGTGACACAAATTGTCACACCTCTAATAAAAAATTCAAATCTCCTCAACCAGGTATCCAAAAATTAGAAACTACATACCAAAATCACCATCAAAGAGCCCAGAATAAGCACAAAAAATTTCATCAATTTATTTGGAAGCATCATCATTTCATGAGTGATATGGCAAAGCATGTACAAAATGAGCACATTCAATCAATCTCTAGACAAATTAATTTTCCACATGTGCACAAAAATGTTAAAAATCACCATTGAAATCTACACATCATAAGGAGCATGGTGAAAAAAACCTCACAAAATTTGGACAAGAAATGAGTGATTTGTGAATTTTTAAAGATCATGGATGAAAATGAAAATAGAAATGAAAAAGAAATGAGAAATAATGAAAATAATTCTGATAATGGCACGGTTGTAAATATTAAGTACACGACCAAAACGACGTCGTCTCATTTTAATGCAGTGGCGCGTTTCAATTGGTTGGAAGATGGCGGTAAACAACATTCAAACAAAGGCCAGGCAAAAACAAGATCAAACAAGCAACTGAACGTGTTCTTGAGCAAGAACATTTCCAGAAATCCAGAAAATCACGATGAACATTTCTTCACCAAAATGAGCAAACACTATATCATTAGAACCGTCTCTCAACCTAGATCATGAATATGCCATTGATTTTTCCTAATTCTTCCTAGGCTAAGCAAATCGAGCGAAAATAGAATTGAGCATCAAACTTCAATCTCAGATTTCTCTCTCAATGCTTAATCAAATCACAAACCACAAGTATCATGCTGTTCTACATTGAAAGATCTACAAAAGCCATATCATAGTTCATGCAATTAAGGAGATCGAATTTTACCTTGTGGATGAAGCAGCTTGTGAAATCGCGCGTTTCCAGGTGCAAAAGGCAAAAACAGATGAAGCTTGATGTTCAGGAAGGTGGATGGAACACGTGCCTCAGCTCAAAACAACACCAGATGCAAGAATCGTGAAGATGCCATGGAAGTGTGATGTTATAACAGTCCAAAATCTTCTATGCTCTGGCCTTGATTATGCAAAACAGTTCCTCAATGATGATTATAGAATGTAGATCCAAGAAGAACGAACCAAATTGATGAAGAATTCTTGGAGAAATGATGAAAAATGTTGAAGAAGCTTTGAAGAATTTTGGGAGAATTTGGAGGGAAAAGTTGTTATGATCTTGAGAAATGTGAAAAGTGATTATGATTCTGTTATGATTAACAACTTATACCAACTTCTTAATCCACTTGCTAATCCAAATTAACAAATTGAGTGAAATTAGTGAAATGTGATTTCAAGTGAAAGTCCAAAATGTCCTTTTGTGAATTAGGCCAATATGACAGCAAATGACAGTTGGAGCAAGTTTCATTTGGCATTTGTGAAGTGTTGGAATAGGCCTTGTGTTCAAAAACCATGTAATTCTCAAATTCACCATTTCACACCAAAAATGCAAATGAATTCACTTAAAAAATGCCATTTTGCCATAACCATTTTTGATGAATTTTGACCATGCATCATGAAAGTACATGTGAAATGGGGTTTGCTCAAAGAAAGATCACCCAAATTGGCCATTCCATGTGAAAGTTATGCCACTTTGAATTTAGGCATTTTTGGAAAATGATTGGACCATAACTTGTCAACCACACATGGGAAATTCAAGTTCTTGGACTTTTTGGAAAGGTGAGAGCAAGATCTACAACTTTCATGTTGAACAAAATTTCATTTGAAGCATTTTTGGACATGTAATTTTGAGGTGAAAAACTTTCCATTTTTGGAAACTTTCATTACAAGTCACTTTCTATTTTTGGCAATTTTTTTGTCTGACTTTATTTTCTTCATTCTTGAGGTTTGAAATGTCAAATGGAACTTGTTTAGACATGAATGAAGTGTATCCAACTCTCTCCCACCTCCAAATCCATAAAATCAAGCACAGTTGACCACAGTTGACTTTCTCAATTGACAGATGAATTTGGCAATGCACTGATCAAGCTGAGCCTCAAACTTCTGATGAAATGGCTCAATGATGAAACCCTAGCCTCCATAAGCTCAATATATTCACATGATGATCCCCATATCCATTGTAGACCCCATCTCCTTGCCATGCCCTGATAGGCCCAATACAACTGATTAGGGTTGACCAGTGGTCAAAACCCTAATCTCAAGGCATCTGATCACTCTCTTGAATCTTCTTGGATGATAACAAGACCATGATGATGATGATGTATCATTTCAACCAAGATAAAGACCAATCTCCCTTGAGAATCAAAACCCTAATTTGACACACCAACCTTCAGATGGCTAATGATCAATCCAATGAAACCCTAGCTTGCATCTTAACCTCTTCATCTTCTGATCAAGACTTAAGAGGATGACTTGCACAATGTAACCACAGGATATGCAATATGCAATGCCTAATGACCTACAAATGATATGCAATATGTTAAGCTAGTCCCAAAAGAGGAGGGCAAATTTTGAGATGTTACAGCTGCCCCTATTCAATCCACTGTGAACCTGTCGATATGAATAGCCTCGGCTTTCAGATGATCAGGATGAAGAGTGATTGAATACCAAGAACCGACGAACAATTTGCACTCTGATGGGAAAATAATTAACAATGCCTATCAGAATCGGCGAAGAAACACAATCTCGAAACAAGGATCCGTCTGGAACGGAGGAAGTCGGCCTGAATACCGAAACAGCAACGTCAACCTGGATACCAAAATAAATGGTAACGCAAAGATAACCAAGGCCTGAATGCCACTCGTCAGTCTGAATACTGAACCTCAGAATATGAGGGTATTGATGTCGGTCTGAATACCGGAAGACTAGCCTGAACGCCACTTTGGTCTGAACACCACTTCGGTCTGAATACCGCCTCGGTCTAGATACCGGAAAATTGGCCTGACTGCCACAAGCTGCATCGATCTAATTGTCGGAAGCTTCTTCGATCTGAAAATCGGAAAATTTGGCCTGAACGCCACTTCGGTCTGGATACCGCCTCGGTCTGAACACCGGAAAATTGGCCTGACTGCCACAAGCTACATCGATCTAAATGTCGGAAGCTTCTTCGATCTGAAAATCGGAAACTTGGCCTGAACGCCACTTCGGTCTGGATACCGCCTCGGTCTGAACACCGGAAAAAAGTACTTCAACCTGATCGTCGAAAACTTCTTCGATCTGAAAATCGGAAACTTGGCCTGAACGCCACATCGGTCTGGATACCGCCTCGGTCTGGATACCGGAAAAAAGTACTTCAACCTGATCGTCGGAAACTTCTTCGATCTGAAAATCGGAAAATTGGCCCGAACGCCACTTCGGTCTGGATACCGCCTCGATCTGGATACCGGAAAATTCTTCATGCCTATCAGCATCGGCGAAGATAACAAAATAATGACAAGTGAGTCGACCTGCATGCCAAAGACCCATGTAGGGGATAACAATCCACAAACCGGCTATTCTATCCTTCAACCCTAGCCAACGAACACTTTGCGTTTTAGCTGGGGATTATTCTTTCTCGTTTTGCTCTTTCTTGGACCCCGAAACCTCTTTGATTACCATTCCCATCTTCGCTCGACAGAAACTTTGATTCAAAATCACGACTCCAAACTCCTCAGAGTAACACCTTCACCTTTGGGCAAAACCACCTCTCAAACAGTACCCACGGCTTGAGACTAGCTTATGCTTGTAATGATGAATGACTTTTTTCCAGCGTAATGCTCCACAATCATGGAAATGCTACGCGATTTATTTTTTCTATGCAACATGCTATGCTTACTCTATATGATGAATGCATAAAAAGTGCCCCCCTTAAGGGACTCTTCTGAGGAGCTCGAGACACTCTGCTAAGGAACTCGCCAATACTCCGATTCCACCCTGCTGGGGAATAGCGCTGCTGCTGCTGGGGATAGGCATCCCTTGCTGGGGAAAACCTTCTTTGCACCCACTCCGCTCGGGACGTTGCTGGGGATAAGAACCACCAATGCTCTGTGGGGATACAACAGTCTTTAACTTGTTGGGGATATCAATCCCGACTCTGCTTTGGGGGAACCCTCACAGATACCTCCGCTGGGAAACAGCCACCTTCAGACCTGGCGACTGGGGAAACATCGATCTGAAACCTGCTGGGGATAACCATCCTGCTCCTGCTAGGGTAACCACAGACCTTGAATCTGCTGGGGGATTTAGTCCTCCTGACTCTGCTTGGGGAGGAGGACAGTCTGGTATTGAACACCCGTCGACTCGTCGAATCACGGCATTCATATCCAACTCCCATGTCATCTTTCCAATTTTGAGAACTCCCAGACTCGTCTGGACCTTTTCTGCTCCATCATCTTGTATTCCCAACCGCTCCGAGCTCGACGGAGAGCGAACTCCTGGGATTATACAGACTTTTCAATCTTCCGACTTTGAAGAGTCTTCTTGATTAAAATCAAGGATCGTCGTATGTCTTGCCGTCTTTTCATCGTTTCCATTCATTCGTCCCTGACTGGACTCCATGGGGATTTGTTTTGTCAACAGCTTCCACATCACAACCTGCAAGTGAGTGAAAATACCTAACAATACCTGTAAAACAGATCGTTAGATAAAACCGGGCTCCAAGCGTGTCAAGATTTCAACACTTGGGTCACTCAACCTTCCGAATAAGATTTCAAGCCTCAATCTTATAAGCATGCATTGGAAGGGACCTGTATGTCTTAAAATGCAAGATTCTTTATCACAATAATCGGATGCTTTTGCAATCAAAGCGGTAATGAAAAACAAAAACAAAAATTATTTGACCGAATATGCATTTTATTGATTGAAAAGTGTGTGGCTCAAATTGAGCAATACAAAGGAAGCAATTCCCGAAAAGAGGTAATTGCACAAAAGGAAAAATCTATCCTAATGGCAATGTGAAACCCGTGATCTCATCGAGTTCCAACTCGGTTACACCCCATATGTCCCCAGACTCTCCGTGCTTTCTGCCTTCTGAACAAGACGCTTCTGATTGATCCCTACCGGGTATTGTCCATGTGCCTTAACCAAAGCATAAACGATCATGCTAGACGCAGTTGTTCGTTTCAATCCCTCTTTTGCCTGGACCGCCCTTTCGGGTTTTCAGTCCACCGGGATACCCTTTTCTGCCCAAGTCGCCTTCTCAGGTTTTCGACTTGCCGGGTGTACAATTTTTCATTTTTACCCCTAATTTTTGCCCGAACCTTTTCTTTCTGTTTTTTGGTTCGCCGGGATGCCCATTTTTGTCTGGACTATTTTATTCTTTTCGTCCAGCGGGTCTCTTTATACGAAGTATTTTTTAACTGCGTCCGCATTCACAGGGGATGGAAAATCCTCACCATCCATGGTCGTTAACAACAAGGCTCCGCCAGAGAAGACCTTCTTGACCACGAATGGACCTTCATAATTGGGTGTCCATTTTCCCCTACGATCTTTTTGAGGAGGAAGGATCTTTTTCAGCACCATATCACCCACGTGATACACACGAGGTCGTACCTTTCTGTCGAAAGCACGCTTCATCCTCTGCTAGTACAACTGCCCATGACAGATAGCTGCCAGCCTCTTTTCTTCTATCAGGCTCAACTCTTCATACCGGGTCCTCACCCATTCAGCCTCTTGCAATTTCACGTCCATCAGGACTCTCAAAGAGGGAATCTGAACCTCAACCGGTAGCACAGCTTCCATTCCATATACCAATGAGAAAGGCGTTGCCCCCGTAGATGTGCGCACCGACGTTCGATACCCATGTAACACAAACGGCAACATCTCATGCCAATCTTTGTAGGTTACCACCATCTTTTGCACAATCTTAATATTCTTGTTGGCTGCCTCAACCGCCCCATTCATCTTTGGACGATAGGGAGAAGAATTGTGATGTTCGATCTTGAATTCCCGGCACAGTTCCGCCATCATCTTATTGTTCAAATTAGAACCATTATCAGTAATGATCCTCTCGGGAACCCCATATCTGCAAATGATGTCTCTCTTGAGAAACCTGGCAACGACCTGCTTCGTCACATTCGTATAAGAAGCTGCTTCCACCCACTTGGTGAAGTAGTCAATAGCCACTAATATGAACCTGTGCCCATTCGAAGCTGTAGGCTCAATCTTTCCGATCATATCAATGCCCACACATAGCAAACGGCCATGGAGACGACATTAAACTCAACGGATTTGGAGGCACGTGCACCTTGTCAGCATAAATCTGGCATTTATGACACTTCCGCACAAAATTGAAACATTGGGCCTCCATTATCATCCAATAATAACCTGCCCTCAACAGCTTCTTTACCATTGCATTCCCACTGGCATGGGTACCGAACGATCCTTCGTGAACCTCTTTCATCAATTGGCTTGCTTCTCTATCATCGACACATCTGAGCAAGACCCAATCAAAATTCCTCTTGTACAAAACCCCATCTTTATTCAGATAGAACACCATGGCCAACCTCCGCAGAGTCTTTCGGTCTTTCTTAGATGCTCCCTCAGGATACTCTTGAGTCTCCAGATAGCGCTTGATATCGTAATACCACGGCTTCTCATCATCAGGCGCTGTATCAACAGCAAACACATAAGCCGGTCTATCCAGACGACCTACTTCAACACTGGGGAACTGATTCCACCACTGCACCTTAATCAAGGCAACCAAAGTAGCCAAAGCATCTGCCAACGGATTCTCTTCTCTGGGCACATGATGCAACTTCACCTTGGTGAAAAACGTCAACAATCTCCTCGTATAATCCCGATATGGAACTAAATGAGACTGATGCGTATACCATTTTCCGTTAACCTGATTTATCACCAGAGCTGAACCTCCATATATGACAAGGTTCTTGATCCTCAAATCAATCGCCTCTTCAATCCCCAATATGCAAGCTTCGTATTCAGCCACGTTGTTGGTACACTCAAATGTTAGCCGGGCAGCAAAAGGAATGTGGGATCCTTTCGGCGTAACCAAAACAGCACCAACACCGCTTCCATTCACGTTAACGGCCCCATCAAACATCAGAATCCATTCGGATTCAGGGTCAGGCCCCTCCTCCGGGATAGGTTCCTCGCAATCTTTCGATTTGAGAAACATGATGTCCTCATCAGGGAATTCGAACTTCATCGGTTGATAATCATCAATGGGTTGCTGGGCGAGGTAATCAGACAATACACTCCCCTTAATCGCCTTCTGAGAAGTATACTGTATATCATATTCAATCAAAATCATTTGCCATCTCGCAACCCGTCCGGTCAATGCTGGCTTCTCGAAAATGTACTTGATTGGATCCATCTTGGAAATCAATAAAGTGGTATGAACCAGCATGTACTGCCTTAGTCGGCGAGCAGCCCAGACCAAAGCACAACAAGTTTTCTCGAGCAGTGAATATCTTGTTTCACAGTCGGTAAACTTTTTGCTAAGGTAGTATATGGCATGCTCTTTTCGACCAGACTCGTCATGCTGCCCCAATACACACCCCATAGACCCCTCGAGGACTGTCAAGTACAAAATTAACGGTCTTCCCTCCACAGGAGGTATCAGAATCGGAGGCTCCTGCAAATATTCTTTTATTTTTTCAAACGCCGCTTGGCAATCATTATTCCACCTGACCGTTTGATCTTTTCTTAACAATTTGAATATCGGTTCACACGTGGCTGTTAGGTGAGATATGAACCGTGAAATGTAATTCAATCTACCTAAGAAACCACGAACCTCTTTCTCCGTTCTCGGTTCAGGCATTTCTCTTATTGCTTTTACTTTAGCAGGATCAACCTCGATTCCTTTCTCACTTACAATGAACCCCTGCAATTTACCGGACCGCACCCCGAAAGTGCACTTGTTCGGATTCAACCTCAGTCTGAACTGTCTCAACCGGTCGAACAATTTGGCCAGATCTATCAAATGCCCCTCTTCTGTTTGGGACTTTGCTATCATGTCATCAACATAGCATTCAATTTCATGATGAATCATATCATGAAACAAAGTCACCATGGCCCTCTGATAAGTAGCATCGGCGTTCTTGAGACCAAATGGCATCACCTTGTAACAAAAAGTGCCCCACGGTGTAATGAACGTTGTTTTCTCCATATCATCTGGCGACATTTTGATTTGATTATAGCCAGAAAAGCCATCCATGAAGGAAAACACCGAGAACTGAGCTGTATTATCTACCAACACATCAATGTGAGGTAGCGGAAAATCATCCTTCGGACTAGCTCTGTTTAGATCTCGGTAGTCCACACACATTCTTACCTTCCCATCTTTCTTCGGGACTGGCACAATGTTCGCAACCCATGGCGGATAATTAGTGACAGCAAGGAAACCAGCATCCCACTACTTCTGCACCTCCTCTTTAATTTTCATCGCCATGTCAGGTCGAGTTCTGCGCAACTTCTGCTTCACTGGAGGACAATCTGCTCTCAACGGTAGCTTGTGCACAACGATATCGGTATCCAACCCTGGCATATCTTGATAAGACCAGGCAAAGATGTCGACATACTCTTTCAACAACACTACCAATCTGCTCTTGACACTTTCCTCCAAAGCAGCCCCGATTTTCACTTCCTTCTTGACCTCGTCGGTACCCAGATTCACAACCTCAATCTGCTCTTCGTGCGGCTGAATCACCTTCTCCTCTTGTTTCAACAACCTGGCTAATTCCCCTGGCAGTTCACAATCTTCTTCGTCTTCTTCTTCAGCAAGATAGATCGGATTGTCGAAGTCATATGAGGGTGTAACAGAATTGTTATCAATGAGATCCAGAGAGATATCGCATCTGCATGAATGTTGATTCATGCATTGCTTTAGAACCGGTGTGAGTCAAATAAAAAAGAAAAATGAAAGCATTGCCATTTTTATTTTGTTTTTATTTTTAAACTGCAAAAATAAATGAAAAACAGGGAACACCGCTTTTTAACTGAAAAACATCCTTTTATTAATGATGCGAATTTGCAAATTTAAACATGAGGTGGCCCTTACAATGAACCAATACGTGTCGGGCAACACGTATGGCTTTCATGCATATAAAATCAAAACAGGAAAAATATTACTCTTCCAGCAGAGTGACCCGGATGATCTTTTCAACCTTCCAGTTCTGGACTCCCATCCCTGGTGCGCACGGCTTTATCCACCGGTCCATTTCACAGTCGCTATCGTCTTCCTCACTCATCATGCAGATGTGATCCGGATCCAGCATTCCGGCACTAGTGAATGTGACTGACGTACGACGTCCCCTGCTTGGTCCTGAGCCTCGGCCCGGCTGGTACCCTACTCCGAAGCGGTCTTTCTTTGCGGAGACATCCATCATCCTGCCCCAGCCAGGAGCCTCTCCATTCTTCACCACCTCAGCGGCCTGCTTATACGAAGCAATGGACGGTTTCTCCTCCTCTTTCATAAAAAGAGCATTCTCCACCTTAACGGTTTCGAAAGCTTGACTCGGCGTCTCCCAGATTTCGCCGTCCATCTCCACATATTTGAATGAGGACAAATGGCTGACAAAGATGTCCTCTTCTCTGCACACAGTGACGACTTGGCCCTCCCAGATATATTTCAGCTTTTGATGTAAATTCGAGGTCACTGCCCCAGCAGCATGGATCCACGGCCTACCCAACAAGCAACTGTATGCCGGCTGAATATCCATGACGTAGAAAGTCGACTTAAACACCTCTGGGCCTATCTTCACAGGAAGCTCAACCTCCCTAAATACGGCCCGTTTCGACCCATCAAACGCCCGAACTATCAGATCAGTCAGAGTTAAAATCAGCCCATCACAATTAAGCTTCGCCAGAGCCTTCTTCGGCAACACATTCAAAGAGGAGCCGGTATCAACCAGCACATGCGAAAGCACAGCCCCTTTACATTCCATCGCAATGTGTAATGCCCGATTATGATTCCTCCCATCCACCGTCAGATCCATGTCTGTAAAACCCAGCCCATGGCTGGCATGCACGTTAGACACGACCGTCTCCAACTGATTAATGGTAATCTCTTGAGGAACATAGGCTTTCTTCAAGATCTTCAACAAAGCCTCTCTATGCCCCTCAGAGCTTAACAGCAACGATAAAATCGATATTTTGGAGGGAGTCTGCTGCAGATGGTCCACCAGTTTGTACTCCGACTTCTTGATGATCCTTAAGAATTCCTCTGCATCATCATCAAGCTTCTCTTCCGACCCGACCGGCGCCGGTGTCACCACTGGAGTACTATCATTAACCACCGCTTTCCCTTTTGCCCTGGCTAAAGCCTCGGCCTTTTCTTTTTTCTCTTTTTCTCCTTCTCCTCCCCTCAAGGCATCCGGAGCAAATAATCTGCCACTACGAGTGAAACCGCTGGGACCGGCATTATCCACCTTTGAAATGGTGGTTTCACTTGCAGTTTGGTCTTCTACCTTCTCACCATTACAGTACACCTCTCCACCATAATGCCACGGCACGACATCATCTTTGTCATACGGAATCGGTCCAGGTACCGTGATAGTAACTGGAGCCGCTTCAGCAAGAGTAGACAAATCCAACGGGTCAAAATAAATTGTTATGGTGGAGACCTCATCCTTCCCCAAATCAGCCTTCTCAATCAGAATACTCCCCTCGTCCATCAGGCCCTGGACAGTCTCTCTCAACGATTCACACCCGTTCTGAACAACAGTGCACTCAGCACAATCAATACCACAGCCCGGATGAACCCCATTCAACAACAACTGCCTCTTAACCTCAGCCAGAGGAGTCTTTAACTGATCAACAGTAGACAGCCCAACCCTACTCTCTTCAGAAATATCATTCACCCCCCTTTGACCATGCGCAGGTGTCATACCCCAAAATTTGCCCGTTGATATTACAAAGCATTCCTCAAGACCCTCCGACTTGTTTTGCAAGGCACTGACTCTAAAGGAACAAAAGTCCAGCTCACAACAGACCCAATTCAGAAAAAGCCCAAACTAGCTTGCTCGCTAGGCGAGCAACTCCTTCGCCTAGCGAAGCTTGCGATTACTAGGATGGTTAGGCTTCATTCTGAGCCTATTAGGTCATAAACTGCATGCTCGCTAGGCGAGCAAATCCTTCGCCTAGCGAACCTTCGCTACAGGCTCGCCTAGCGAAGCTTGCGAATATTATAATTTTCGGGCTTCAGTCTGAGCCCATTAGGTCACCACTACCACTATAAATACCAGCTCTTCAGCCACGAAAATGGACAGACACAAACGGAGAGACCAAGACGGACAGAGAAGGACGGAAACCCTGGCGCCGAAACCCTGCTAACCTAGAGAATTCAGAGTAAGGAACCCTGAAGGCAGCTCATCCGCACCGAAGCTACCGCCGCCCAACTCAATCCGGCATCCAGAGTGATCAGCCCCTTTCAACATCGCAATTGCACACAGGTTTGCGTATCACCACTGTTTTACGTTTCCAATCGATATTCTTTACATACATGATGCATTACGATTAAAGTTTTGATATGTAATTTGATTTCACATGTGAATCTAAGTATGCCTGAACATCCTGTATAACTGTCTATGCTATGCCTGTAATCCAATGCCATGAAAGTTCAGGTTTCCGGAGATCATGCTGCCATCAAGTCCAAAACCTGTGGCCACTCGCTAGCACATCGCTAAGCGAGCCTGCAGCGAGCATTCGCTGAGCCTTCGCTAGGCGAGGCAGGAGCGAACGAAGCAGTGGCTGTTTTGTTTCTTTGCTGTGGTGCCTTGTGTTTGTCCGATCAATATTCATGATAATTCTGCATTATTTGGTCTGATTTAGGGACTGTTATGTTGTGGTGCAATTTCCAATTGTACTTTACCTCGATACTCTAACCCGTGTGTTGAATTGTGTAAAGGCTACATATTCTCGAAGCAACGGCTGGCCGGGCGTCCCACCTTATGTGTGGGATACCCTTATGGAAATTCACTCTGGATTACTCAATTAATTTTAATATAGTACTTTTAATGTATTATTGTTAATGTATTGATTTTAATGTGGAGATCCATCCTAATTACCTAATTAACTTTAAAATATGGACTTTAAATAATGATATCAGACCTCTCTTTGTTACCCCACGATTACGTAATACGGTCATGTCCCGCGAATATGGGGATACCCTTAGCAAAGACCCTTCGGTTAAATCATCATAAAATAAATCATGGTCCCTCGGATGTTGCCTTCGAAATTACGATTTTGTCCCTCGACGACCCTTCGGTGTAGCCTATGGCTAAATGATGATAGTCCCTTCGAATGCTAAGGTATCCTCACAACTGTTGCCTTCAATGACCAGCCGATGACCCTACGATGACCCTTCTACGTCCCAAGGATAAAACTACTTACTTCTCAATAGTAAGGACAGTTCTACCCTCGCAAGGATAGGAAATACCCGGAAAGACCTCGGACAGGTATACTCTTAATTGCTCATTCATAACCTAAAATATTTTTCCCACCTTACACATTTCAAACATCCTTTTTGGAAAATCACCACTTAGCATACATCCGTACTAGGATCATTGCTGAGTTATATTTTTCTAAATAACTTTCAAATCTAAATGAGATAACCACTTTGTATACATTCATACAAGAATCATTACAAAGTTAAATTCTCCTTTTCAAAACATTTCCCACACATTTCTCAAATACTTTTTCAAGCTAGAAAAACATAAATGATTGAGCAATTAAGAGCCCATGGATAACCATGGATATAAAGGGTGCTAACACCTTCCCTTTGTATAATGTACCTCCCGAACCTAAGAATCTAAATTAAGGTCTTTCCTGTTCTTTTCCACCTTTCCTTATGGGATAAAAGAAAAGTCGGTGGCGACTCTTGCTAACCGCGACATTGCGATTAAAAACACAATAAAGTCAGTTCACCGTATGACAGAACTGGCGACTCTGCTGGGGACTACAAAGAGAGGTTATCTTAAAAAAAAAAACAAGATCATTTATTTACTTTTAAGGGTTTGCTTGGGTATTCTTGAGTGAAAGATCCTACACCCGAATCTAGTGTACCTTAGGTAAGTAGCAATAGATCATCGCGACTATCCGGCGTATACTGGAATGGTTAAAATGATGGCTACGGTTAATGTGACACTTTGGATGTCCTGATGTTCCTCATGTTCACTTGAGGAAAAATTTGGCATTCGCGTGGTGTCATCAAAGCATTGACCAGACCTTTAGAACCCTAATTGACTCATCCTAGCCATTAGAAAGTAGTGAGATAACTGGCTTCGGTTCCGACTGAGGTTGGTTGATACTCGATACTACACTCTTTGAGATTGGACTTTAGGGAAGCTTCGGTCAACCACTAGGCGTTGCACTGAAGTGGACTTAAAGAAAGGTCGATGATTTGAGATCCTTCTAGAACCCGGTTACTATTCTAGGACAGGTTGAACCAACCAAACTTCAGGGGGGAGGGTACTTACCTATGGAACTCATGCAAGCCTTAAAACCTAGGAATGACTGTTGTGTGACATGTTGGCGCTTACATGACATCATGACATCATAACATCATAACATCATAACATCATAACATCATTGTACTAACCATTTCAAGGACTTAGGAATTTAGCTTTGCTCTGTTAAACAGGTTATGGCTTCCAGGAATACTATCCGGATCAATCTTGTAACGATCTCTCCTCAACTCAAGGATTTAGTGTCGGAACTCCCCGATCATGTTCAGTTCAACAAGAAACATGGTCATCTCCTCAATTTGGTTACCACTGGTTTCAAAGAGGATATGATGAGAGTCCTATTCCAGTTCTTCGACCCTAAACATCATTGCTTTACTTTCCCAGATTATCAGTTGGTACCCACATTAGAAGAATTCTCCAAGTTGCTTGGGATACCTATCCTTGATCAAATACCTTTCAGTGGTCTGGAAAAGATTCTGAAGTCTGAAGAAGTTGCCGCAGCCTTACACATGACAAAGTCTGACATCGAAACCAATTGGGTAACAAGAAGTGGAGTTAAGGGTTTACTTGCCAAATTCCTGACAAATAAGGCCCGAGAATTCTTAAAAGTTATGAATGTCCGTGCTTTCGAAGACATCCTGGCGTTGCTAATCTATGGTTTGGTGTTATTCCCTAATCCAGACCAATTCATAGACATGAATGCTATTAAGATATTCCTCACTCATAACCCTGTGCCTACGTTGCTCGGAGATATTTTGCATTCCCTTCACACTCGTACTATGAAAAGGCAAGGGACTCTCATGTGCTGCGTACCTTTGTTGTCCAGGTGGTTTATTTCGCACCTCCCTCAATCAGTCTTGAAGAATGATCAAAATCTGAAATGGTCTCAAAGGATAATGGCACTCTCCCATTCAGACATCCGTTGGTGTTCTAATCTCAGAGAAAATGTTATCCTCATCGACCGGTGTGGAGAATTCCCTAATGTACCACTCATGGGAATAAGAGGAGGTATTACTTATAATCCTGCCTTAGCCCTACATCAGTTTGGGTACGCTCAAAGAGATAGCCCACATGAAATGATTATTCAAGGTACAGTGTTTGACTATGACGATGACTCTCAAGGTCTCCGTCAAAGGTTTGTACGAGCTTGGGGCATGGTGAAAAGAAGCACTTTAGGACAGAGAAACTCCATTCCTATGGAGCCTTATCTCAGATGGGTACGCGCAAGAGCTAGTGAATTTGTCATGCCCTATCTTGCGGTTGGACCATTGATTTTTGAATCAGGGGTCGAAGGAGGTACTTCCCAGATCATTTCTTATCCAGATATGCCTACCGATGTTGAGGAATTGAAAAGATCCTGGACCCAGTTGAGAGAGGAGAGAGATACTTTCGAAGCTCAGTTCAATGCAGAAAGGAAGAAAGTATTAGAGCTCACCAGCCAGGTTAATGAGGAACGAAGACTCAATGCATATCTTCGCCCAAAAAGAAGTCGCCCCTGGGAGACTTGAGCTTTCATTGTATTTTTATTATTATTCCTTTTGTAATGAACATTGATAAAAAAAAATTAGCAATAAACATTTCTCTCTTGTTGGTGATTTACGCAAAGTTAAATTCCAAAAGTCCTTGAAAACATTTCATACATTGCATCGCATAACATAACATTGCATAACAGGTATTCTAAAGGACCATATTCTCACGGTCTGCCTCTTGCCACAGAAAAATGGATCTCGAACAAACTGTCAAAGATCTCCAGACTCAGAATGCTCAATTCAAGGAGATGATGCTAAGCTTATCCAAGGGGCAGGAGGAACTGAAGGCTCTTTTGGTCGAAAAGAAGAAAGACAAGAAAGCTGTGAGTTTCATTAACCCGGGAAGAAGGCGTAAAGGACAGGCTACGGGAATCAAATTTGGAATCCCGAATGGTCCAGAAGAGGAGGCAGAGAATGATTCAGAGGAGGAGAATGTCGATCTCTTCAACCCTGAGAACGACGATGAAGATTATGAAAATGAACAGTACTCTCCAAGAGATGATAAGTACAAGTTGCTAGAAGAACGTATGCTAGCTATGGAGGGTCAGAAGGCGCCTGGTCTGGATTTCGAAAGTTTGGGTCTGGTCTCCGATATGACCATTCCTCGCAAATTCAAAATCCCCACTTTCACTAAGTACGATGGTGCGTCCTATCCTCAGATGCATCTAAGGGCTTATGTGAGAAAGATTCAGCCGCATACCACTGATAGGAAGCTGTGGATCCATTTCTTCCAAGAGAGCCTGTCTGGCACACAGTTGGAATGGTATTATCAGCTCGAGAGCTCTGATATCCGCACCTGGACTGATTTAGCAACCGCTTTTTATAAACAGTACCAGTATAATTCTGAGCTAGCGCCTACTCGGCTACAGTTGCAGAATATGGCTATGGGATCTAAAGAAAGCTTCAAAGAGTATGCTCAGAAATGGAGAGATTTGGCCGGCAGGGTCAAACCCCCTATGACTGACCGAGAATTAGTAGACCTGTTCATGGGTACCCTGACTGGCCCATTCTACAGCCATCTGCTGGGAAGTTCTTCATCTGGTTTCACTGAACTTATACTGACAGGTGAACGGGTGGAGAGCGGCATCCGAAGTGGAAAGATACAGGCAGCTACCTCTACAAGCAGCAAAAAGTCCTACCATGGGAAGAATGAATCGAATGCTGTGTATGGTCAAAAGAATCATAATAAGAAAAATGGTGACCACGCCGTTGGAGCAGTGACAATCGCAGCCCCGCCAGCTCAAAACTTCCAGCAAAGACAAGACAGACCAAGAAGGCAGTTTACCAAGCTCAATATGACTTTAGCACAAGCACTGCAAAGTATGCTAAAGGCAAACTTAATCACTCTCAGAGGTCCTCCTGCGAATGTCAACACTACTTCGCCTCGTTA
This sequence comes from Lathyrus oleraceus, assembly GCF_024323335.1. Taxonomy (NCBI): domain Eukaryota; kingdom Viridiplantae; phylum Streptophyta; class Magnoliopsida; order Fabales; family Fabaceae; genus Lathyrus; species Lathyrus oleraceus. The sequence goes on from NW_026112991.1 coordinate 29,382, forward strand.
TAATCCTAATGCCAGGTGCGCATATCACTCCGATAGCCCCGGGCATGATACAAACGATTGTTGGCTGTTGAAGAATAAAATTCAGGACATGATCGACGCTAGGGAAATTGAGTTCGAGCCTCCGGAGACTCCTAATGTCATCAATGCTCCTATGCCTAACCATGACAAGACTGTTAATGCTATGGATGACGGTTCTCACATTTCCAATGTGGCGGACTTAACATCTCCTCTCCCGATCATAAAGAGGAATTTATTGCAAGCTGGTTTATTTCCAGGTTGTGCTGAAGATTGCAATCTCTGCATACTCCGGCCCGAGGACTGTTTGAAATTGAAGAATGGTATTCAACGGCTGATGGACGATCGTACAGTTCTCTTCGAAAAGATTCCTAAGGCGGAAAACCCTATTGAAGAAATATCTGTGATTGCTAGGTCTAAAGTTCCAGTGAAGATTACCGCTACCAGGGCGCCTGTGAAGATTACTGCTGAGCCCAGGGTGGCTCCCCTAATCATCACTGCACCTGGCCCGATCCCGTATTCCTCAAGCAAAGCTATTCCGTGGAATTATGGCGGTGATGTTTACGTCCATGGCGTGAAGCAAGTGGATAATGCTGCTAATACTAGTGGCATTGTTGGGACTAGTAAAATTACTCGAAGCGGAAGGATCTTCTCTCCAGAAATCTCACCTCCTGTCCTTGAAACTCGAGGAAAGGAGCCAGTCAATCCTTCTCAGTCAGAGACACCGGTCGAAGTTACTCCCGAAGATGTTGCCGAACAAGAAATGGAAGAAGTGCTGAAAATCATTCGCAAGAGTGATTTTGATGTTGTAGAACAGTTGGGGCATACCCCGTCTAAGATCTCGATGTTATCCTTGTTGTTATCTTCTGAACCTCACGCCAATGCATTGATAAAATTCTTGAAGACCGCTCATGTACCTCAGGAGACATCTGTCGATCAGTTCGAACATTATGTTGCTCACTTGGCTGTTGACAATGGCCTAGGCTTTTCCGATGCTGACCTGACACCAGCGGGAAAGAATCACAATAAAGCTCTGCATATCTCCATTGAGTGTAAAGGGATCACCTTGTCTCATGTGTTGATCGACAATGGCTCTTCTTTGAATGTGCTACCGAAAGCCGTGCTCGATAAACTTGACTGCAAGAGCATTAAATTGAAGCCTAGTGACATTGTGGTGCGTGCTTACGATGGTGCGAAGAGTGTTGTCCATGGTGAAGTGGTTCTCCCTATCAAGGTAGGACCTCAAGTCTTCAACACTACCTTTCACGTAATGAACATTCGCCCCGCTTATTCCTGCTTGCTGGGTCACCCTTGGATTCATGGGGCAGGCGCTGTAGCTTCGTCTCTCCATCAAAAGCTGAGATATCCAATAGAGGGTAAGATCTTCACTGTGTGTGGGGAAGAAGAATACATTGTCAGTAGTGTGCATACCTTCAGATACGTTGAGATGGATGGTGAATTCTTCGAGACTCCGTCTCAATCATTTGAAGTGGTTCCTCCGCCCAGTCCTGTCCTTAAGCCAACTCCCTTTGTGCCCGAGGTTGTTCGAGCTCCTCCCGCCATGATCTCTTTGAAAGATGCTCAAGTTGTAGTTGAAAACGGTGGTTGTACGGGTTGGGGTCAACTGATCAAGATACCCTACAAGTCTGATAAATCTGGTCTGGGATTCGACTCTGAACGGATGGTCAAAGATCAAATCAATGCTGTAGAAGATGTTGACAATGATTGCGACCTGGATAGTTGGATCTACCCAACAATTGGTGACGGACTCAATAATTGGAAGGCTGAAGACACTATCCCGATTTCCTTTAGTCAGGAGTAATTGTTATTGTCCATTTAGTATTGCAAATTTTTAATTTTACAATTGAACTTCTTAAAGCATTGTGTCTATGCCCGGGGCACAATAGCTAATTTGTTAAGGGTTTTGTCATTTCATAAGCATATTCATATTCAATAAATCAATGGACTCTTTTGCATTCAAATATTGCGCTCTTTATCTTTCCTGTCGTCTTTCAAACGAGCTATGCTTTCTTACACACACTCACGTAACGAATTGCAGATCCGTATCCACTCTGGATCCTATGGATAATAATTCCTCTACTGTTCAGTATGACTTTGAAAATCCGATCTACCAAGCCGAAGATGGAGGTGAGGAAGATTGTGAAGTACCTGGAGAGCTTGCCAGACTATTACTGCAAGAGGAAAGGACTATACAGCCGCATGAAGAGTCACTCGAAATCGTAAATCTAGGTACTGAAGTGGACAGAAAAGAAGTCAAAATAGGAGCAGGCTTGGAAAACAGTGTCAAAGAAAGATTGATTCAGATGTTACATGATTATGTAGAGGTTTTCGCTTGGTCTTATGAAGACATGCCCGGATTGGATACTGGTATAGTGGTGCATCGGCTGCCGATGAAGGAAGATTGTCGTCCTGTTAAGCAGAAGGTTCGCCGCATGCGTCCTGAAATGTCTGAGAAAATCAAAGCTGAGGTTATGAAACAATTCAATGCCGGTTTTCTAGCCGTTACTTCTTATCCTCAATGGGTTGCTAATGTGGTACCAGTGCCGAAGAAGGATGGTAAGGTGCGAATGTGCGTAGATTACAGAGATTTGAATAAAGCTAGTCCCAAAGATGACTTTCCACTCCCGCACATTGATGTTCTGGTAGATAACACCGCTCAACACAAGGTGTTCTCATTCATGGATGGATTCTCAGGTTACAACCAGATTAAGATGGCGCCTGAGGACATGGAGAAAACTACGTTTGTGACGCAATGGGGCACTTTCTGTTACAAAGTAATGCCATTCGGTTTAAAGAATGCCGGGGCAACGTATCAGCGTGCTATGGTGGTTTTGTTCCATGATATGATTCACCATGAAATAGAAGTATATGTGGATGACATGATAGCCAGATCTCATACGGAAGAAGAACATCTCGATCATTTATACAAACTGTTCGAGAGGTTGAAGAAGTACAAGTTGAGATTGAATCCGAACAAATGCACCTTTGGAGTAAGATCCGGTAAACTCCTGGGCTTTATTGTCAGTGGTAAAGGAATTGAGGTCGACCCAGCTAAAGTGAGAGCTATTCAAGAAATGTCAGTTCCCAGTACAGATAAAGAAGTCAGAGGTTTCTTGGGTCGCTTGAATTACATTGCCCGATTTATCTCCCATTTGACCGCCACCTGCAAACCCCTCTTCAAATTACTGAGAAAAAATCAAGAGATGATATGGAATGATGAATGCCAAGAAGCTTTTGACAAAATCAAGAAATATCTCCAAGAACCTCCAATTCTGGTACCGCCCGTTGAAGGAAGACCTCTAATCATGTATTTGACCGTGTTAGAAAATTCAATGGGGTGTGTATTGGGGCAATATGACGAGTCTGGTCGAAAAGAGCATGCCATATACTACCTTAGCAAAAAGTTTACCGACTGTGAAACAAGATACTCACTGCTCGAGAGAACTTGCTGTGCTTTGGCCTGGGCTGCTCGCCGACTAAGACAGTATATGTTGAATCATACCACTTTATTGATTTCTAAGATGGATCCTATCAAATACATATTTGAGAAACCCGCTCTCTCCGGAAGAATAGCAAGATGGCAGATGATTCTAACAGAGTACGACATCCAGTATACTACCCAGAAAGCAATCAAAGGAAGCGTGCTAGCCGATCATTTGGCTCATCAAGCAGTGGATGATTACCAATCTATGAATTTTGAGTTCCCAGATGAGGATGTCATGCTTGTTACTGATTATGAAGAACCTGGACCGGATGAAGGACCCGAACTAGGATCCCGATGGACTATGGTTTTCGATGGGTCTTCTAACGCATTGGGCAATGGTGTTGGTGTGGTAATCATTTCTCCCGAGGGTTACCATACGCCTTTCACTGCTAGACTATGTTTTCATTGTACCAATAATATGGCTGAGTATGAAGCGTGTATTTTGGGACTCAAGGCTGCTATAGACCGACGGGTCAAGTTTTTGAGTGTGTACGGAGACTCAGCATTAGTAATCAGTCAGATCAAAGGAGAATGGGACACTAAGCATCCGAATCTCATCCCTTACCGAGAACGGGTGATGACATTAATCCCATACTTTGAAGAGATTACATTCGAACATATCCCACGAGAAGAGAATCAGTTGGCAGACGCATTAGCTACCATGTCATCTATGTTCAGAGTCAGATGGGACAATGAAGCTCCCATGATCACCATTGAGCGACTGGATGAACCAGCACATTGTTATGAACTTAACACTGAGGGAGTATGGGAAAAACCCTGGTTCCACAAAGTAAAAAGATATTTAGAAACTCAGGAATACCCTGAAGGGGCATCCATCAATGACAGGAAATTCCTGAGGAAGTTCTCCGCTAAATTCTTTCTGAGTAATGGAGTATTATACAAACGTAATCATGATTCGACTCTGCTTCGCTGCGTGGATAGAAAGGAAGCAGAAAGGATTATGGAAGACATGCATGACGGTATTTTTGGGACTCATTCTAGTGGACATACAATGGCCAAGAAGATTCTGAGATCAGGGTATTATTGGTCTACCATGGAAGCTGATTGCCACCATCACTCCAGAACCTGTCACAAGTGTCAGATCTATGCGGACAAAGTACATGTGCCCCCTGCTCCATTGAACGTGTTGACAGCACCTTGGCCCTTTGCAATGTGGGGCATCGATATGATTGGAGAGATTAAACCCACGGCTTCTAATGGACATCGCTTCATTCTCGTCGCTATTGATTACTTTACGAAGTGGGTAGAGGCAGCCTCATTCGCTTCTGTCACCAAGAACGCGGTGGCACGGTTCATCAAGAATAGCCTTATTTGTCGATACGGCATCCCTGAAAGAATTATCACTGACAATGGTACTAATTTGAACAACAAGATGATTACTGAACTCTGCACGCAGTTCAAAATTAAACACCATAACTCTTCTCCGTACCGGCCAAAGATGAATGGCGCCGTAGAGGCTACTAATAAGAACATCAAGAAGATCATACAAAAGATGACAGTAACGTACAAAGACTGGCCTGAGATGTTACCGTTTGCTCTCCATGGTTATCGCACTTCAGTACGCACTTCGACAGGGGCAACTCCTTTCTCTTTAGTCTACGGAACGGAAGCCGTTTTACCAGTGGAAGTTCAGATTCCCTCTCTAAGGATCATGAAAGAGGCGGATTTAGGCGAGGATGAATGGATTCAGACTCGGCTCGATCAGATAAATTTGATTGATGAGAAGAGACTTGCGGCTGTTTGTCACGGGCAGATATATCAGAAGCGCATGACCCAGGCATTTAACAAAAGAGTCAAGAGACAGGTGTATCAAATTGGCGACTTGGTGATCAAGCGTATCATTCTACCACAAGGGGATCCCAGAGGCAAGTGGACTCCCACATACGAAGGGCCATTTGTGGTTAAGAAGGTATTCTCCGGTGGAGCCATGATACTTGTTACAATGGATGGCGAAGACTTCCCGCATCCTGTGAACGCGGACGTAGTTAAAAAATACTACGCATAAAAGAGACCCGCTAGGTCGACGTACCTAGGCAAAAGTAAGGGCATCCCGGCGAACCAAAAGGGTTCGGGCAAAAGTTAGGGATAAATATATAAAGACATACACCCGGCAAGTCGAAAACCTGAAAAGGAGGCTTGGGCAAAAAGGGGTATCCCGGTGGACTGAAAACCTGAAAAGGCGGTCCAGGCAAAATTAGGGATTAAAGCGTATGACTACATCCCGTTCTCTGTCAGCTTCAACCAAGTTCAAGGGACTGAACAAGCCAATCACCTCTATCCGACAGCAGGAGATGAGATGCTTGAAGACATAATGACAGTAGTGAAATTAGAATCAATAGGACGTTCTCTGCATAGCTTTCTCTCTGTTTTCCTGGCAATGTCCTCTTACTAGGATGTCTGTCTCCTTGTACATAAATTGCCTATTTGTAGGCCCTCTTTCAAAATCAATCCAATTTTATTTCCAAAAAGATGCTTCTGTTTTACTTCCTCTGTTTTGAGTGCGTAAACGTCCATTGATTTAATTTGAATTGATTTATGCATTTGAATATGATTAATGTTTACAAAAATACATGCCTAAAATAGAAATAGCAATTACTACGAGACTTCAGGACCAAGGAGAAGGTCTAACCACGCTTTCCAATGAGTCCGTCGCTAATTCTGTTCCCCAACAAGAACCAGCTATTTCCCAGAAGAAATTGGCAAAACCGGACGAATTGGTCAGCTCTTCTATCCCCAGCCAGGCTCTGTCAAATGTTCCTACCATCAGACAGAAGTCAAATATCCCAGCTGAGACAGGGTCATCAATACCAATATCTCCGACCAGAAGAGGAGATTTATTTCCCCAGTAGAGTTCCCTGGAAGAATGTTCAGACGCATAGTGCATTCATTACATCATTTCATATTACACACCTGCATACAATGCTCACATTTACTTCATTCCGCATCATATACTTTACATCATTTCATAGCATGTATATGCATACCATGTTCGCAAGCATAAAGCATCGCATGCATCATGACATTGCATGAAACTAACTTTATTTTTCAGGCTAATTATCCTCCTGATCACATTCAAGATTCGAATACAGCTCTCAGATATAATCCATCTGACGAACGTTCTGACATCCTCCCAATGGTGGCATCTCTAAGCCCTCCCCAGATATTCACTGCAAATACAACAAATATTATCAGATACAGCCTAACGTACGGTTCATTCTGATTCAGCCCAACATATGACTCCTTCAGCTTAGATACGATCTAACGTACGATCCATTCTGACTTTCAGCGACTCCAATACGGTCTAACGTACGACCCATTTGGATACTCAAATCCTCAGATGCTGCCTAGCGTACGGTACATTCCGGGGTGTAGTCTAGCGTACGACTACTTTCTTCTTCAGATACAGCCTAACGTACGGCTCATTCTGCAACTCCAATACGGTCTAACGTACGACCCATTTGGACCTTCAGCTCAGATACGATCTAACGTACGATCCATTCTGACTTTCAGCAACTCCAATACGGTCTAATGTACGACCCATTTGGATACTCAAATCCTCAGATGCTGCCTAGCGTACGGTACATTCCGGGGTGTAGTCTAGTGTACGACTACTTTCTTCTTCAGATACAGCCTAACGTACGGCTCATTCTGCAACTCCGAAAACAACACAGGTGGGGGATAAGAGGAACGGGCTCGCTAGGACATCGCGTCCTATGCCTACGTATCTCGTCTGGAACGAGAATCAGAGTTGCCGTAGTTCGGCTCACGCACGCCGCAACAAACACACGCACAAAAAGGCAAACATGGAACCCGAACGCCAATAGCTGGACTTACATCGGCTTCCGAACCAAACAAACACAATCAGGATACGGACAGCCAATCGCTGGGCTTACATCCATATCCCGACACACAAGAGGGTACAAACAAAAAGCAAACAAACAAAAAAAGGAAAAAAGTGCCCGGAGAGACCTCGCACGGTCTCCTGCCTACGTACCTCATCTGGTATGAGGATCAGGGCGACGTAGTTCCCCTCAACAGGGGAGAAAATCTAACCAGATACAAAGGGAGACACACTACTAGGGAGCTGGACTCGAGCCTAGGTGTTATCATGCATCATTGCCCTATGTTAAGGTTCACTATCTACTTGCACCACAACAAGCTAATCCTATCCAGGAAAAACAGGCATGCAAGCATAAACACAGCAAAGCAAACATTTCAAATAGCACACACTATATCCAGTCACAAGTGGGCTCAAACAATGGGTCAGACTGCCAAGGCAAGTCATCTGTACAAGGATAGTGTTAGCTCTTAACCCTGACATTGAGAGTCAGGGTGAAGCCAGATGAAAGGTGAGTGAAGATTAGACTTCACAGCTCTTATCCCTGTCCAGGGAGAGCTTCAGACAAATGAGTGTGGGTTCAGAAAGGAGGAACCCTTCTACACTCAAGACTCTGACACAACTGTACAATGTACAAGATCTTGGGTTAATGTCCCAATGCATCAACACAGTGGTGTGAGCAGAGGGACGACTCAATAAGAATAGCAGGGGATGGATTGCACATCCCTTGGGTTCTGCCAATTGCCTTAATCAAGGTCTTTACCTGCTTGGGGACAAAGTTAAACAATCACAAACATCGCCTCTTAAGGAGGACTTCAGACAGTTGTCTGGCCAAGTAACAGGCCAGGTCTTCCAGACTACATGGAGACAAGAGAGTCTACCTCAATTGGTTTATACAACCAAGCAACAGCAAGCAAGTTCTCAAAGAACTGTTAGCAACTAATGTACCTGAAATCAATCAAGTATAATCAGTATACCAGACAAACCAACATTAAACAGCAAAAGTCAAACAGTTAACACAATGTACAATCAACCAATGCCATGTGCAAAGCACAATCAACTCAATTGAGTCAAGCATCCTACAAAACACACAAGTTAGTTTACAACAAGCAACCAAACTCAATTTAATCAACTTGCATTTTTCTCCTTAAGGCCTTTGCATCTCAACCTGAAAATCCAAACCAAACATGAGAAACAAGACCACTAGGCCAAGCCTAGGGTCCAAAGGAGATGAAAAAATCAAAACAGCAAATGAAAATTATCCAAAATCATAATTAAACAATTTAGAAACAAATGCAATTGGTCCCATGCTCATATCCATCACCATTATCATTTCATGCACAAAAAGGTATCACACATGCAATTTGCAACTTCAAAAGACCAAACAGAATGATCAACATCAAATCCATACCAAAACAATTCAATAAATTCCACAAAAATTCAAGTCTAAACAGAACATATAGAATGAATAGCATATCAAATTTCAGCTCAATTGGACAAGAGGAAGTAGGTCAATTAAAATCAAAAAGTTCAGACAATTTCAAACAAGCCAACACAAGGCATCAAAACAAGCATCAACTTCCAAAAATCATAAAACAGTGACACAACATGATAAATGAATGGTATCAAAACCACAATGACCTATAATGTGTCTAGAATCCACATGTCAAATTTCACATCCATCCAATTAACCATGAGAATTTCACAAATCAAATGCCAACATGTGTCACAAAAATTCACAAAATGATCCAACAGAAGAGAAAATCTCAATCAATTAGAAAATGCCATAAAAAATTCCATAAAACTTCACATGTTATCTCAACATACATATGCTCATACATGCAAAATTTCAGCTCAATTCATCATCCCTAAGCATAGCAAATAAAATCATGAATTCCATCAAGCTTGATGTGACACAAATTGTCACACCTCTAATCAAAAATTCATATCTCCTCAACCAGGTATCCAAAAATTACAAACTACATACCAAAATCACCATCAAAGAGTCCAGAATAAGCACAAAAAATTTCATCAATTTAGTTGGAAGCATCATCATTTCATGAGTGATATGGCAAAGCATGTACAAAATGAGCACATTCAATCAATCTCTAGACAAATTAATTTTCCACATGTGCACAAAAATGTTAAAAATCACCATTAAAATATACACATCATAAGGAGCATGGTGAAAAAAACCTCACAAAATTTGGACAAGAAATGAGTGATTTGTGAATTTTTAAAGATCATGGATGAAAATGAAAATAGAAATGAAAAAGAAATGAGAAATAATGAAAATAATTCTGATAATGGCACGGTTGTAAATATTAAGTACACGACCAAAACAACGTCGTCTCATTTTAATGCAGTGGCGCGTTTCAATTGGTTGGAAGATGGCAGTAAACAACATTCAAACAAAGGCCAGGCAAAAACAAGATCAAACAAGCAACTGAACGTGTTCTTGAGCAAGAACATTTCCAGAAATCCAGAAAATCACGATGAACATTTCTTCACCAAAATTAGCAAACTCTATATCATTAGAACCGTCTCTCAACCTAGATCATGAATATGCCATTGATTTTTCCTAATTCTTCCTAGGCTAAGCAAATCGAACGAAAATAGAATTGAGCATCAAACTTCAATCTCAGATTTCTCTCTCAATGCTTAATCAAATCACAAACCACAAGTATCATGCTGTTCTACATTGAAAGATCTACAAAAGCCATATCATAGTTCATGAAATTAAGGAGATCGAATTTTATTTTTCAGGCTAATTATCCTCCTGATCACATTCAAGATTCGAAGACAGCTCTCAGATATAATCCATCTGACGAACATTCTGACATCCTCCCAATGGTGGCATCTCTAAGCCCTCCCCAGATATTCACTGCAAATACAACAAATATTATCAGATACAGCCTAACGTACGATTCATTCTGATTCAGCCCAACATATGACTCCTTCAGCTCAGATACGATCTAACGTACGATCCATTCTGACTTTCAGCGACTCCAATACGGTCTAACGTACGACCCATTTGGATACTCAAATCCTCAGATGCTGCCTAGCGTACGGTACATTCCGGGGTGTAGTCTAGCGTATGACTACTTTCTTCTTCAGATACAGCCTAACGTACGGCTCATTCTGCAACTCCAATACGGTCTAACGTACGACCTATTTGGACCTTCAGCTCAGATACGATCTAACGTACGATCCATTCTGACTTTCAGCAACTCCAATACGGTCTAACGTACGACCCATTTGGATACTCAAATCCTCAGATGTTGCCTAGCGTACGGTACATTCCGGGGTGTAGTCTAGCGTACGACTACTTTCTTCTTCAGATACAGCCTAACGTACGGCTCATTCTGCAACTCCAATACGGTCTAACGTACGACCCATTTGGACTTTCAACTCAGATGCGATCTAGCGTACGATCCATCCTGATTCCACCTTTGTCAGATACAGCCTAGTGTACGGCTCATTCTGCAACTCAGATACGATCTAACGTACGATCCATTCTGACTTTTCATCCCCAGCAAAGTCATCCGCCTAATGAACAACTCACTCTGGTATTCAGACACGGTCTAACGTACGACCCATTCTGATCCCTTATCCCCAGCAGTATATAACACACTCTGACTCCCCAGCGAAGTCGACAGCATAATGGATGACTCACTATACGGTCTAGCGTATGACCCGGTATGACACCCATGTCTCCAGATATCGTCTAACGTACGACACAATCTGGAGCCCTCACCATCAAACTACCTGGATGGCATCTTTAAGCCCATCTCCATCAAGACTAATTGACAGGCGCAAATTTTCGGGGCATTCTAGTGTCCAATAATCTTTCACCTCCAGACCACGAACGGCACATACCATTCTACTCTCTCGGTTCAAGAATATTGAACAGGGGCAGCTGTCATACCCCAAAATTTGCCCGTTGATATTACAAAGCATTCCTCAAGACCCTCCGACTTGTTTTGCAAGGCACTGACTCTAAAGGAACAAAAGTCCAGCTCACAACAGACCCAATTCAGAAAAAGCCCAAACTAGCTTGCTCTCTAGGCGAGCAACTCCTTCGCCTAGCGAAGCTTGCGATTACCAGGATGGTTGGGCTTCATTCTGAGCCCATTAGGTCATAAACTGCATGCTCGCTAGGCGAGCAAATCCTTCGCCTAGCGAACCTTCGCTACAGGCTCGCCTAGCGAAGCTTGCGAATATTATAATTTTCGGGCTTCAGTCTGAGCCCATTAGGTCACCACTACCACTATAAATACCAGCTCTTCAGCCACGAAAATGGACAGACACAAACGGAGAGACCAAGACGGACAGAGAAGGACGGAAACCCTGGCGCCGAAACCCTGCTAACCTAGAGAATTCAGAGTAAGGAACCCTGAAGGCAGCTCATCCGCACCGAAGCTACCGCCACCCAACTCAATCCGGCATCCAGAGTGATCAGCCCCTTTCAACATCGCAATTGCACACAGGTTTGCGTATCACCACTGTTTTACGTTTCCAATCGATATTCTTTACATACATGATGCATTACGATTAAAGTTTTGATATGTAATTTGATTTCACATGTGAATCTAAGTATGCCTGAACATCCTGTATAACTGTCTATGCTATGCCTGTAATCCAATGCCATGAAAGTTCAGGTTTCCGGAGATCATGCTGCCATCAAGTCCAAAACCCGTGGCCACTCGCTAGCACATCGCTAAGCGAGCCTGCAGCGAGCATTCGCTGAGCCTTCGCTAGGCGAGGCAGGAGCGAACGAAGCAGTGGCTGTTTTGTTTCTTTGCTGTGGTGCCTTGTGTTTGTCCGATCAATATTCATGATAATTCTGCATTATTTGGTCTGATTTAGGGACTGTTATGTTGTGGTGCAATTTCCAATTGTACTTTACCTCGATACTCTAACCCGTGTGTTGAATTGTGTAAAGGCTACATATTCTCGAAGCAACGGCTGGCCGGGCGTCCCACCTTATGTGTGGGATACCCTTATGGAAATTCACTCTGGATTACTCAATTAATTTTAATATAGTACTTTTAATGTATTATTGTTAATGTATTGATTTTAATGTGGAGATCCATCCTAATTACCTAATTAACTTTAAAATATGGACTTTAAATAATGATATCGGACCTCTCTTTGTTACCCCACGATTACGTAATACGGTCATGTCCCGCGAATATGGGGATACCCTTAGCAAAGACCCTTCGGTTAAATCATCATAAAATAAATCATGGTCCCTCGGATGTTGCCTTCGAAATTACGATTTTGTCCCTCGACGACCCTTCGGTGTAGCCTATGGCTAAATGATGATAGTCCATTCGAATGCTAAGGTATCCTCACAACTGTTGCCTTCAATGACCAGCCGATGACCCTACGATGACCCTTCTACGTCCCAAGGATAAAACTACTTACTTCTCAATAGTAAGGACAGTTCTACCCTCGCAAGGATAGGAAATACCCGGAAAGACCTCGGACAGGTATACTCTTAATTGCTCATTGTAACACCCCGATAATAATATGGTAATTATTTAAATTAAGTTAATAATATATTTATTAATTTAATTAGATAATTGGATTATTATTATTATTATTATTTTGGAATTATTGAATTATTATTATTATTGGAATAATAATATAATTTAGAAAATATATAAGTGTGAAATAAGGAAAAGAGCCCATTTGGTAAAGAAAAAGTTTTCACGTGAAACAGAGAAGCGATTGAGAAAGTGGAGAACGGGCAAGAGGAAGAGCTAGAGAGCAAGGGTTGGAGAACGGAAAAGCTTGAAGCTCAAAGTTGCCGAATTAACTCAGGTAAAGGGGGTTTATCGTCGTTTAATGGGTATTATGGGTTAGCATGTAATGGGTAGTGATAAACCGTGAATTGACCCTAATTGGGATTTTGAAATGCTGAGAAAATTTGATGAATAAGTTGTGTTAGACTGTAATTGAATCTGTTTTGGGTTAGTTGTAAATTTCCGAAAGTGTAGCTTTTTACGGAATTGGAATCGGAGGTCCGGAAGTCCTCCAATGGCGGAAAATGCGGAGGATTCTGCATTCTGCCTTGAGTTAGCGTAGGAACAGCTTCTGTCTTGCGTTAACCGGTTAACCCAGGGTGTTAACCGGTTAACACTGTTTTGAATTGTGAAAATTTGCTGTTTTGTCTGCGTTAACCGGTTAACCCAGGGTGTTAACCGGTTAACACTGTTGTGATTGCTGAAATATTGCTGTTTGTGTTGCGTTAACCGGTTAACCCAGGGCGTTAACCGGTTAACACTGTTAAGTTTTGGGACAGGAAGCGTGTTGTGCTGCGTTAACCGGTTAACCCAGGGCGTTAACCGGTTAACACTGTTGCAGAGTGGAAAAAGTGTTAATTAAAATGCTGTGTGCCTAATTGGTGGTTGCCTATATCGGTGTGTGATATAGTAGGGATTATTTCCCGCTGTTTTGAGCAGTATAGGTATTAGTAGAGTGTGCTAATACTGTGTTTAATTATTTGACATGATATGATGTGTTGATACATGTGTTGATGACGTATGATGATATGCATAATGCTGTGAATGTATATATTATGCATGTATTTGTGAATGGACTGTTGTATGGCTTAGAGTGTGAGCATATGTCCCTTGTGAATTGTTGTTGATGTTGCATTGCTAGATGATTAGCGTGCATAACATAGCCTTTGGGGCTGTAGCTAATTCCCATGGTGAGGAATTAGTGAGTGAATCATTGTGGATTTGTTGTTGATGTTTGCATACTAGATGATTAGTGTGCATAGCATAGCCTTTGGGGCTGTAGCTAATTCCCATGGTGAGGAATTAGTGAGTGAGTCATTAGATCTCAAATGAGTGGGACTAGTGAGCTTAGTAGCCGTATCTGGATTTGATCGGTGAGCTTGAACTATATGTTCAAGAATAGTCGGTACCGCATGTGTGGAGTCTCATTGCATAAATTATGTATGGCGTATAATATGAATGGATGTATTCCAATATTATACGTGTGTGGTGTTGCTATTGAGTATGAATATGAGTTGTATTAGTGTTGAGTATGACGTTTGAGTTGGTGTGCCGTTACTGAATGTGCGAATACGATTAGGGTGATTAATGTGTTAAATTACTTAACATGACATTATATTCTATAATGCTTATTATATCGATTGAGGAACTCACCCTTACAACTATTTTTCAGGTAACGAGCAATGAGTTGAGTAGGAGTAATGCTTGGAGTCTAGTGTAGTCTCCTTAGTGGGTCGTGCTCTGATAGATGTAACATCGGGACGGGATGTTTTTATTTTGTTGAATAATTTTACATGTAATATGTTACATGTTTCACATGATTGATGAGATTTCTATCCGCTGCGGTTTTATGCAAATGTTTATGTTTTGAATTAATAAAAGAGCATGACCTTATATTGTTGAATGGTGTGGAATATTGTGTGACACCCTTACATGGCATATTTACTCTGATTTATATATGTTGTTTTATTTAAATATTTGGGGTATTTTAGAAGGGTGTTACATTAGTGGTATCAGAGCATAGTCGGTCGAGTCGAGTCGTAATTATTCTGTTTCCCCTGTACGGTATAGGTGTTGTGTAACCCTATCAGTACTCATTGTTTTAGTTTGTTTGGGTTTTCAGAATAGAGATGGCTGGAAGAGGTAGAGATGATGTTGCGATTGCTGAGGCTCTGGGTATGCTAGCTGGAGTACTTGGAGGGAATCCGAATGTGGTGGGAATGGGAGCTGCTCGTCAACTGAGTGAGTTCCAGAAGAACAATCCTCCAATGTTCAAGGGAGCATACGATCCAGATGGTGCTCAGAAGTGGTTGAAGGAGATCGAGAGGATCTTCCGAGTGACGGAGTGTGCCGATAACCAGAAGGTCAGGTTCGGTACGCATATGCTGTCAGAGGAAGCAGATGATTGGTGGGTTGCTACCCGCACTGAGTTGGAATCTGCTGGGAATGCTGAGATCACTTGGGCGGTGTTCAGAGAGAGATTTCTGAGGAAGTATTTTCCAGAGGATGTCAGAGGAAAGAAAGAGATAGAGTTCTTGGAATTGAAGCAGGGTAACAAGTCTGTTACTGAGTATGCTGCTAAGTTCACAGAGCTGTCAAAGTACTATACTCCCTATAATGAGGCTGCTGGAGAATTTTCGAAATGTGTGAAGTTTGAGAACGGGTTGCGTCCTGAGATCAAGCAGGCTATTGGATATCAGCGGATCCGAGTGTTTTCTGACTTGGTTGACTGTTGCAGGATTTTTGAACAGGATTCCAAAGCCAGAGCAGAGAGCTATCAACAAAGAGTTGATAGGAAAGGCAAGAATCAGAATGATCGTGGAAAACCGTATGCAGCTGGCAAAGGTTTCCAGAAGCAGAGTGGAATGAAGAGGCCTAGTGGGGGAGACTCTAGTGCCCCTGCTAAGTGTTATAGATGTGGTCGGGCTGGACATCGTGTCCATGAGTGTACCAGTGCTGAGATGAAGTGTTTCAAGTGTGGCAAAGGTGGTCATTTGGCTGCAGAGTGTCGGTTGAAGACTGTAACTTGTTTCAACTGCGGAGAGTTGGGTCATATCAGTCCACAGTGTCCTAAGCCGAAGAAAGAGAATCAGTCAGGAGGCAAGGTCTTTGCTTTATCGGGTTCTGAGACTTCTGCAGATGATCGTTTGATCCGAGGTACGTGTTATATTAATGGCTTTCCTCTTGTAGCTATTATTGACACCGGTGCTACTCATTCCTTTATATCTTTGGATTGTGCTGTGAAACTTAAGTTAGAGATATCTGAGATGCTTGGAAGTATGGTGATTGATACTCCTGCGAAGGGTTCAGTGACTACTACTTCAGTTTGTTTGAATTGTCCTTTGAGTATTTTTGGTAGAGACTTTGGGATACACCTTGTGTGTCTTCCACTAGTGCAAATTGATGTTATCTTGGGAATGAACTGGTTGGTGTTTAACCGAGTTTCTATTAACTGTTTTGATAAGACTGTGATATTTCCTGAGATCGAAGAAGGAAAGAGTTTGTTTCTGTCAGCCAGGCAGGTGAATGAGGAAGTAGCAGATGGGGCGGAGTTGTTTATGCTGTTAGCGACTCTGGAGGCTAAAGATAAACTGGTGATTGGCGATCTAGCAGTGGTGTGTGATTTTCCTGATGTGTTTCCTGAAGAAGTGAATGAATTGCCGCCAGAGCGTGAAGTTGAGTTCTCGATTGATTTGGTACCTGGTACTAGACCGATATCGATGGCTCCGTACCGTATGTCTGCTGTTGAGTTAGCTGAATTGAAGAGTCAGTTGGAAGATCTGTTGGATAAGAAATTTATTCGTCCGAGTGTGTCACCGTGGGGTGCACCAGTGTTGTTGGTTAAGAAGAAAGAAGGTACTATGAGGTTGTGTGTGGACTACAGGCAACTGAATAAAGTGACGATCAAGAATCGGTATCCTTTGCCGAGGATTGATGATTTGATGGATCAGTTGGTTGGTGCGAGTGTGTTCAGCAAGATAGATTTGAGATCTGGGTATCATCAGATACGTGTGAAAACTGAGGATATTCAGAAGACTGCTTTCAGAACAAGGTATGGACATTATGAGTATTCTGTAATGCCTTTTGGTGTGACTAATGCGCCTGGAGTATTCATGGAGTATATGAATAGGATTTTCCATCCGTACCTAGACCAGTTTGTTGTGGTGTTTATTGATGACATTTTGGTGTATTCGAAATCTGAAGAAGAGCATGCTGAGCATTTGAGAGTGGTTTTAGAAGTTCTACGAGAAAAGAAGTTATTTGCTAAACTCTCTAAATGTGAATTTTGGTTAGAAGAGGTTAGTTTTCTTGGTCATGTAATTTCAAGAGGTGGTGTTGCTGTTGATCCTTCTAAGATAGAAGCGGTATCTAAGTGGGAAGCTCCGAAGTCAGTTTCTGAGATAAGGAGTTTTCTTGGACTTGCAGGTTATTATAGGAAGTTCATTGAGGGATTTTCTAAGTTGGCGTTACCGTTGACGATGTTGACTAGAAAGGGGCAAGCGTTTGTTTGGGACTCAAAATGTGAAGAAGGTTTCCAAGAGTTAAAGAGAAGGTTGACTACTGCTCCTATTCTGATATTACCGAGTTCGTCGGAATCATTTGAGGTTTACTGTGATGCTTCATTGTTGGGTTTGGGTGGTGTGTTGATGCAGAATAAGCAGGTTATAGCTTATGCTTCGAGACAACTGAGAGTTCATGAGAAGAACTATCCGACACATGATTTAGAGTTAGCAGCTGTAGTGTTTGTTCTGAAGTTATGGAGGCATTACTTGTACGGGTCGAGATTTGAGGTTTTCAGTGACCATAAAAGTTTAAAGTATTTGTTTGATCAGAAAGAACTGAATATGAGACAGAGGAGATGGTTAGAATTTCTGAAGGATTATGACTTTGGTTTGAATTACCATCCGGGTAAAGCAAATGTAGTGGCTGATGCGTTGAGTCGGAAATCATTGCATATGTCTATGTTAATGGTTAGAGAATGGGATTTAATTGAGCAGTTTAGAGACTTGAGTTTGGTGTGTGAGAGTACTCACAATAGTGTTAAATTGGGAATGTTGAGGTTAACGAGTGGTATTTTGGATGAGATTAGAGAGGGTCAGAAATCCGATATGCTTTTGGTTGATAAGTTGACTTTAGTGAATCAAGGTCAAGGTGGTGAATTCAGAATTGATGAGAATGGTGTTTTGAAATTTGGTAATCGGGTGTGTATTCCGGATGTTACCAAACTTAAGAGGAGTATTCTGGAGGAAGGACATCGTAGTGGTCTGAGTATCCATCCTGGAGCTACGAAGATGTATCATGATTTGAAGAAGTTATTTTGGTGGCCGGGAATGAAAAGAGAAATTGCGAGTTTTGTTTATTCTTGTTTGACTTGTCAGAAGTCAAAGGTTGAGCATCAGAAGCCGTCTGGGCTAATGCAACCGTTGGCTATTCCAGAGTGGAAGTGGGATAGTATCAGTATGGATTTTGTTTCTGGTTTGCCGAGGACAAGTAAGAATTGTGAAGCTATTTGGGTGATTGTAGATAGATTGACAAAGTCGGCTCATTTCATTCCGATCCGAATGGATTATCCGTTAGAGAGATTAGCTGAGTTGTATATTGAGAAGGTTGTAAGTTTGCATGGTATTCCGTCAAGTATTGTTTCGGACAGAGATCCTAGATTTACATCGAAGTTCTAGGAAGGTTTGTAGAGGGCTTTGGGAACTAAGCTGAGATTGAGTTCTGCATATCATCCGCAGACTGACGGTCAGACTGAGAGGACGATTCAGTCATTAGAGGATCTTTTGAGAGCTTGTGTTTTGGAAAAGGGAGGTGCTTGGGATTGTTATTTACCTTTGATTGAGTTTACCTACAACAATAGTTTTCATTCGAGCATTGGTATGGCACCGTTTGAAGCTTTGTATGGTAGGAGATGTCGGACACCGTTATGTTGGTATGAGTCCGGTGAGAGTGCTGTGGTTGGACCGGAGATTGTTCAACAGACTACAGAAAAGATTAAGATGATTCAGGAGAAGATGAGAATTGCTCAGAGTCGTCAGAAGAGTTATCATGATAAGAGGAGGAAGTCACTTGAGTTCCAAGAGGGAGACCATGTGTTTCTTCGTGTTAC
>NW_026112992.1:0-48395 GCF_024323335.1 Lathyrus oleraceus
GATGAATGGAAAAAAGAAACCACGACCACACATCAACGATGAATGGGAAGAAGAAACCACGACCAGACATCTCTCGATGAATGGGAAGAAAGAAACCACGACCAGACATCAACTCGATGAATGGGAAGAAAGAAACCACGACCAGACATCTCTCGATGAATGGGAAGAAAGAAACCACGACCAGACATCACTCGATGAATGGGAAGAAAGAAACCACGACCAGACATCTCTCGATGAATGGGAAGAAAGAACCACGACCAGACATCTCTCGATGAATGGGAAGAAAGAAACCACGACCAGACATCTCTCGATGAATGGGAAGAAAGAAACCACGACCAGACATCTCTCGATGAATGGGAAGAAAGAAACCACGACCAGACATCTCTCGATGAATGGGAAGAAAGAACCACGACCAGACATCTCTCGATGAATGGGAAGAAAGAAACCACGACCAGACATCAACGGATGAATGGGAAGAAAGAAACCACGACCAGACATCTCTCGATGAATGGGAAGAAAGAAACCACGACCAGACATCTCTCGATGAATGGGAAGAAAGAAACCACGACCAGACATCTCTCGATGAATGGGAAGAAAGAAACCACGACCAGACATCAACGATGAATGGGAAAAAGAAACCACGACCAGACATCTCTCGATGAATGGGAAGAAAGAAACCACGACCAGACATCTCGGATGAATGGGAAGAAAGAAACCACGACCAGACATCTCTCGATGAATGGGAAGAAAGAAACACGACCAGACATCTCTCGATGAATGGGAAGAAAAAACCACGACCAGACATCTCTCGATGAATGGGAAGAAAGAAACCACGACCAGACATCTCTCGATGAATGGGAAGAAAGAAACCACGACCAGACATCTCTCGATGAATGGGAAGAAAGAAACCACGACCAGACATCAACGGATGAATGGGAAGAAAGAAACCACGACCAGACATCTCTCGGATGAATGGGAAGAAAGAACCACGACCAGACATCTCTCGATGAATGGGAAGAAAGAAACCACGACCAGACATCAACGGATGAATGGGAAGAAAGAAACCACGACCAGACATCTCTCGATGAATGGGAAGAAAGAAACCACGACCAGACATCAACTCGATGATGGGAAAAAGAAACCACGACCAGACATCAACGGATGAATGGGAAGAAAGAAACCACGACCAGACATCTCTCGATGAATGGGAAGAAAGAAACCACGACCAGACATCAACGATGAATGGGAAGAAAGAAACCACGACCAGACATCTCTGATGAATGGGAAGAAAGAAACCTCGCTGGACATACATCATGTTAGTGAATGTAAGAAAGTTAACACGACCAGACATCTCTCGATGAATGGGAAGAAAGAAACCACGACCAGACATCAACGGATGAATGGGAAGAAAGAAACCACGACCAGACATCTCTCGATGAATGGGAAGAAAAAAACCACGACCAGACATCTCTCGATGAATGGGAAGAAAGAAACCACGACCAGACATCTCTCGATGAATGGGAAGAAAGAAACCACGACCAGACATCTCGGATGAATGGGAAGAAAGAAACCACGACCAGACATCTCTCGATGAATGGGAAGAAAGAAACCACGACCAGACATCAACGGATGAATGGGAAGAAAGAAACCACGACCAGACATCTCTCGATGAATGGGAAGAAAGAAACCACGACCAGACATCTCTCGATGAATGGGAAGAAAGAAACCACGACCAGACATCAACGGATGAATGGGAAGAAAGAAACCACGACCAGACATCTCTCGATGAATGGGAAGAAAGAAACCACGACCAGACATCTCTCGATGAATGGGAAGAAAGAAACCACGACCAGACATCAACTCATGAATGGGAAGAAAAAGAAACCACGACCAGACATCTCTCGATGAATGGGAAGAAAGAAACCACGACCAGACATCTCTCGATGAATGGGAAGAAAGAAACCACGACCAGACATCTCGGATGAATGGGAAGAAAGAAACCACGACCAGACATCTCTCGATGAATGGGAAGAAAGAAACCACGACCAGACATCTCTCGATGAATGGGAAGAAAGAAACCACGACCAGACATCTCTCGATGAATGGGAAGAAAGAAACCACGACCAGACATCTCTCGATGAATGGGAAGAAAGAAACCACGACCAGACATCTCTCGGATGAATGGGAAGAAAGAAACCACGACCAGACATCTCTCGGATGAATGGGAAGAAAGAAACCACGACCAGACATCTCTCGATGAATGGGAAGAAAGAACCACGACCAGACATCTCTCGATGAATGGGAAGAAAGAAACCACGACCAGACATCTCTCGATGAATGGGAAGAAAGAAACCACGACCAGACATCTCTCGATGAATGGGAAGAAAGAAACCACGACCAGACATCTCTCGATGAATGGAAGAAAGAAACCACGACCAGACATCTCTCGATGAATGGGAAGAAAGAAACCACGACCAGACATCAACGGATGAATGGGAAGAAAGAAACCACGACCAAGACATCTCTCGATGAATGGAAGAAAGAAACCACGACCAGACATCATCGATGAATGGGAAGAAAGAAACCACGACCAGACATCTCTCGATGAATGGGAAGAAAGAAACCACGACCAGACATCTCTCCCTTCCCCCCCTTTTCCTCCTCCCCCCCCCCCCCTCCTCCTTTTCTTCCCCCCCCCTCTTTTCCCCCCCCCTCGAACAGGACATCTCATCGGATGAATGGGAAGAAAGAAACCACGACCAGACATCTCTCGATGAATGGGAAGAAAGAAACCACGACCAGACATCTCTCGATGAATGGGAAGAAAGAAACCACGACCAGACATCTCTCGATGAATGGGAAGAAAGAAACCACGACCAGACATCTCTCGATGAATGGGAAGAAAGAAACCACGACCAGACATCAACGGATGAATGGGAAGAAAGAAACCACGACCAGACATCTCTCGATGAATGGGAAGAAAGAAACCACGACCAGACATCTCTCGATGAATGGGAAGAAAGAAACCACGACCAGACATCAACGGATGAATGGGAGAAAGAAACCACGACCAGACATCTCTCGATGAATGGGAAGAAAGAAACCACGACCAGACATCTCTCGATGAATGGGAAGAAAGAAACCACGACCAGACATCAACGGATGAATGGGAAGAAAGAAACCACGACCAGACAACATCCTCGATGAATGGGAAGAAAGAAACCACGACCAGACATCTCTCGATGAATGGGAAGAAAGAAACCACGACCAGACATCAACGGATGAATGGGAAGAAAGAAACCACGACCAGACATCTCTCGATGAATGGGAAGAAAGAAACCACGACCAGACATCTCTCGATGAATGGGAAGAAAGAAACCACGACCAGACATCTCGATGAATGGGAAGAAAGAAACCACGACCAGACATCTCTCGATGAATGGGAAGAAAGAAACCACGACCAGACATCTCTCGATGAATGGGAAGAAAGAAACCACGACCAGACATCTCTCGTATGAATGGGAAGAAAGAAACCACGACCAGACATCTCTCGATGAATGGGAAGAAAGAAACCACGACCAGACATCAACGGATGAATGGGAAGAAAGAAACCACGACCAGACATCTCTCGATGAATGGGAAGAAAGAAACCACGACCAGACATCTCGGATGAATGGGAAGAAAGAAACCACGACCAGACATCTCTCGATGAATGGGAAGAAAGAAACCACGACCAGACATCTCTCGATGAATGGGAAGAAAGAAACCACGACCAGACATCTCTCGATGAATGGGAAAAAGAAACCACGACCAGACATCTCGATGAATGGGAAGAAAGAAACCACGACCAGACATCTCTCGATGAATGGGAAGAAAGAAACCACGACCAGACATCAACGGATGAATGGGAAGAAAGAAACCACGACCAGACATCTCTCGATGAATGGGAAGAAAGAAACCACGACCAGACATCAACGATGAATGGGAAGAAAGAAACCACGACCAGACATCTCTCGATGAATGGGAAGAAAGAAACCACGACCAGACATCTCTCGATGAATGGGAAGAAAGAAACCACGACCAGACATCTCGGATGAATGGGAAGAAAGAAACCACGACCAGACATCTCTCGAGATGAATGGGAAGAAAGAAACCACGACCAGACATCTCTCGATGAATGGGAAGAAAAACCACGACCAGACATCTCTCGATGAATGGGAAGAAAGAAACCACGACCAGACATCAACGGATGAATGGGAAGAAAGAAACCACGACCAGACATCTCTCGATGAATGGGAAGAAAGAAACCACGACCAGACATCTCTCGATGAATGGGAAGAAAGAAACCACGACCAGACATCAACGATGAATGGGAAGAAAGAAACCACGACCAGACATCTCTCGATGAATGGGAAGAAAGAAACCACGACCAGACATCTCTCGATGAATGGGAAGAAAGAAACCACGACCAGACATCTCGGATGAATGGGAAGAAAGAAACCACGACCAGACATCTCTCGATGAATGGGAAGAAAGAAACCACGACCAGACATCTCTCGATGAATGGGAAGAAAGAAACCACGACCAGACACTCTCGGATGAATGGGAAGAAAGAAACCACGACCAGACATCTCTCGATGAATGGGAAGAAAGAAACCACGACCAGACATCTCTCGATGAATGGGAAGAAAGAAACCACGACCAGACATCAACGATGAATGGGAAGAAAGAAACCACGACCAGACATCTCTCGATGAATGGGAAGAAAGAAACCACGACCAGACATCTCTCGATGAATGGGAAGAAAGAAACCACGACCAGACATCAACGGATGAATGGGAAGAAAGAAACCACGACCAGACATCTCTCGATGAATGGGAAGAAAGAAACCACGACCAGACATCAACGATGAATGGGAAGAAAGAAACCACGACAGACATCTCTCGATGAATGGGAAGAAAGAAACCACGACCAGACATCTCTCGATGAATGGGAAGAAAGAAACCACGACCAGACATCTCTCGATGAATGGGAAGAAAGAAACCACGACCAGACATCAACGGATGAATGGGAAGAAAGAAACCACGACCAGACATCTCTCGATGAATGGGAAGAAAGAAACCACGACCAGACATCTCTCGATGAATGGGAAGAAAGAAACCACGACCAGACATCAACGGATGAATGGGAAGAAAGAAACCACGACCAGACATCTCTCGATGAATGGGAAGAAAGAAACCACGACCAGACATCTCTCGATGAATGGGAAGAAAGAAACCACGACCAGACATCTCTCGATGAATGGGAAGAAAGAAACCACGACCAGACATCAACGATGAATGGGAAGAAAGAAACCACGACCAGACATCTCTCGATGAATGGGAAGAAAGAAACCACGACCAGACATCAACGGATGAATGGGAAGAAAGAAACCACGACCAGACATCTCTCGATGAATGGGAAGAAAGAAACCACGACCAGACATCTCTCGATGAATGGGAAGAAAGAAACCACGACCAGACATCTCTCGATGAATGGGAAGAAAGAAACCACGACCAGACATCTCTCGATGAATGGGAAGAAAGAAACCACGACCAGACATCTCTCGATGAATGGGAAGAAAGAAACCACGACCAGACATCAACGGATGAATGGGAAGAAAGAAACCACGACCAGACATCTCTCGATGAATGGGAAGAAAGAAACCACGACCAGACATCTCTCGATGAATGGGAAGAAAGAAACCACGACCAGACATCTCTCGATGAATGGGAAGAAAGAAACCACGACCAGACATCTCTCGATGAATGGGAAGAAAGAAACCACGACCAGACATCTCTCGATGAATGGGAAGAAAGAAACCACGACCAGACATCTCTCGATGAATGGGAAGAAAGAAACCACGACCAGACATCTCTCGATGAATGGGAAGAAAGAAACCACGACCAGACATCTCTCGATGAATGGGAAGAAAGAAACCACGACCAGACATCAACGGATGAATGGGAAGAAAGAAACCACGACCAGACATCTCTCGATGAATGGGAAGAAAGAAACCACGACCAGACATCTCTCGATGAATGGGAAGAAAGAAACCACGACCAGACATCAACGGATGAATGGGAAGAAAGAAACCACGACCAGACATCTCTCGATGAATGGGAAGAAAACCAGACATCAACGATGAATGGGAAGAAAGAAACACGACCAGACATCTCTCGATGAATGGGAAGAAAGAAACCACGACCAGACATCAACGGATGAATGGGAAGAAAGAAACCACGACCAGACATCTCTCGATGAATGGGAAGAAAGAAACCACGACCAGACATCTCTCGATGAATGGGAAGAAAGAAACCACGACCAGACATCTCTCGATGAATGGGAAGAAAGAAACCACGACCAGACATCTCTCGATGAATGGGAAGAAAGAAACCACGACCAGACATCTCGGATGAATGGGAAGAAAGAAACCACGACCAGACATCTCTCGATGAATGGGAAGAAAGAAACCACGACCAGACATCTCTCGATGAATGGGAAGAAAGAAACCACGACCAGACATCAACGGATGAATGGGAAGAAAGAAACCACGACCAGACATCTCTCGATGAATGGGAAGAAAGAAACCACGACCAGACATCTCTCGATGAATGGGAAGAAAGAAACCACGACCAGACATCTCTCGATGAATGGGAAGAAAGAAACCACGACCAGACATCTCTCGATGAATGGGAAGAAAGAAACCACGACCAGACATCTCTCGATGAATGGGAAGAAAGAAACCACGACCAGACATCTCGGATGAATGGGAGAAAGAAACCGACCAGACATCTCTCGATGAATGGGAAGAAAGAAACCACGACCAGACATCTCTGGATGAATGGGAAGAAAGAAACCACGACCAGACATCTCTCGATGAATGGGAAGAAAGAAACCACGACCAGACATCTCTCGATGAATGGGAAGAAAGAAACCACGACCAGACATCTACGGATGAATGGGAAGAAAGAAACCACGACCAGACATCTCTCGATGAATGGGAAGAAAGAAACCACGACCAGACATCTCTCGATGAATGGGAAGAAAGAAACCACGACCAGACATCTCTCGATGAATGGGAAGAAAGAAACCACGACCAGACATCTATCGATGAATGGGAAGAAAGAAACCACGACCAGACATCTCTCGATGAATGGGAAGAAAGAAACCACGACCAGACATCTCTCGATGAATGGGAAGAAAGAAACCACGACCAGACATCTCGGATGAATGGGAAGAAAGAAACCACGACCAGACATCTCTCGATGAATGGGAAGAAAGAAACCACGACCAGACATCAACGGATGAATGGGAAGAAAGAAACCACGACCAGACATCTATCGATGAATGGGAAGAAAGAAACCACGACCAGACATCTCTCTGATGAATGGGAAGAAAGAAACCACGACCAGACATCTCTCGATGAATGGGAAGAAAGAAACCACGACCAGACATCAACGGATGAATGGGAAGAAAGAAACCACGACCAGACATCTCTCGATGAATGGGAAGAAAGAAACCACGACCAGACATCTCGGATGAATGGGAAGAAAGAAACCACGACCAGACATCTCTCGATGAATGGGAAGAAAGAAACCACGACCAGACATCAACGGATGAATGGGAAGAAAGAAACCACGACCAGACATCTCTCGATGAATGGGAAGAAAGAAACCACGACCAGACATCTCTCGATGAATGGGAAGAAAGAAACCACGACCAGACATCAACGGATGAATGGGAAGAAAGAAACCACGACCAGACATCTCTCGATGAATGGGAAGAAAGAAACCACGACCAGACATCTCTCGGATGAATGGGAAGAAAGAAACCACGACCAGACATCTCTCGATGAATGGGAAGAAAGAAACCACGACCAGACATCAACGGATGAATGGGAAGAAAGAAACCACGACCAGACATCTCTCGATGAATGGGAAGAAAGAAACCACGACCAGACATCTCTCGATGAATGGGAAGAAAGAAACCACGACCAGACATCAACGGATGAATGGGAAGAAAGAAACCACGACCAGACATCTCTCGATGAATGAAGAAAGAAACCACGACCAGACATCTCTCGATGAATGGGAAGAAAGAAACCACGACCAGACATCTCGATGAATGGGAAGAAAGAAACCACGACCAGACATCTCTCGATGAATGGGAAGAAAGAAACCACGACCAGACATCTCTCGATGAATGGGAAGAAAGAAACCACGACCAGACATCTCTCGGATGAATGGGAAGAAAGAAACCACGACCAGACATCTCTCGAATGAATGGGAAGAAAGAAACCACGACCAGACATCTCTCGATGAATGGGAAGAAAGAAACCACGACCAGACATCAACGGATGAATGGGAAGAAAGAAACCACGACCACACATCTCTCGATGAATGGGAAGAAAGAAACCACGACCAGACATCTCTCGATGAATGGGAAGAAAGAAACCACGACCAGACATCTCTCGATGAATGGGAAGAAAGAAACCACGACCAGACATCTCTCGATGAATGGGAAGAAAGAAACCACGACCAGACATCTCGGATGAATGGGAAGAAAGAAACCACGACCAGACATCTCTCGATGAATGGGAAGAAAGAAACCACGACCAGACATCTCTCGGATGAATGGGAAGAAAGAAACCACGACCAGACATCTCTCGATGAATGGGAAGAAAGAAACCACGACCAGACATCTCTCGATGAATGGGAAGAAAGAAACCACGACCAGACATCTCTCGATGAATGGGAAGAAAGAAACCACGACCAGACATCTCTCGATGAATGGGAAGAAAGAAACCACGACCAGACATCTCTCGATGAATGGGAAGAAAGAAACCACGACCAGACATCTCTCGATGAATGGGAAGAAAGAAACCACGACCAGACATCTCTCGATGAATGGGAAGAAAGAAACCACGACCAGACATCTCTCGATGAATGGGAAGAAAGAAACCACGACCAGACATCTCTCGATGAATGGGAAGAAAGAAACCACGACCAGACATCTCTCGATGAATGGGAAGAAAGAAACCACGACCAGACATCTCTCGATGAATGGGAAGAAAGAAACCACGACCAGACATCTCTCGATGAATGGGAAGAAAGAAACCACGACCAGACATCTCTCGATGAATGGGAAGAAAGAAACCACGACCAGACATCTCTCGATGAATGGGAAGAAAGAAACCACGACCAGACATCTCTCGGATGAATGGGAAGAAAGAAACCACGACCAGACATCTCTCGATGAATGGGAAGAAAGAAACCACGACCAGACATCTCGATGAATGGGAAGAAAGAAACCACGACCAGACATCTCTCGATGAATGGGAAGAAAGAAACCACGACCAGACATCTCTCGATGAATGGGAAGAAAGAAACCACGACCAGACATCAACGATGAATGGGAAGAAAGAAACCACGACCAGACATCTCTCGATGAATGGGAAGAAAGAAACCACGACCAGACATCTCTCGATGAATGGGAAGAAAGAAACCACGACCAGACATCTCTCGATGAATGGGAAGAAAGAAACCACGACCAGACATCTCTCGATGAATGGGAAGAAAGAAACCACGACCAGACATCTCTCGATGAATGGGAAGAAAGAAACCACGACCAGACATCTCTCGATGAATGGGAAGAAAGAAACCACGACCAGACATCTCTCGATGAATGGGAAGAAAGAAACCACGACCAGACATCTCTCGATGAATGGGAAGAAAGAAACCACGACCAGACATCTCTCGATGAATGGGAAGAAAGAAACCACGACCAGACATCTCTCGATGAATGGGAAGAAAGAAACCACGACCAGACATCTCTCGATGAATGGGAAGAAAGAAACCACGACCAGACATCAACGGATGAATGGGAAGAAAGAAACCACGACCAGACATCTCTCGATGAATGGGAAGAAAGAAACCACGACCAGACATCTCTCGATGAATGGGAAGAAAGAAACCACGACCAGACATCTCTCGATGAATGGGAAGAAAGAAACCACGACCAGACATCTCTCGATGAATGGGAAGAAAGAAACCACGACCAGACATCTCTCGATGAATGGGAAGAAAGAAACCACGACCAGACATCTCTCGGATGAATGGGAAGAAAGAAACCACGACCAGACATCTCTCGATGAATGGGAAGAAAGAAACCACGACCAGACATCTCTCGATGAATGGGAAGAAAGAAACCACGACCAGACATCTCTCGATGAATGGGAAGAAAGAAACCACGACCAGACATCTCTCGATGAATGGGAAGAAAGAAACCACGACCAGACATCTCTCGATGAATGGGAAGAAAGAAACCACGACCAGACATCTCTCGATGAATGGGAAGAAAGAAACCACGACCAGACATCTCTCGATGAATGGGAAGAAAGAAACCACGACCAGACATCTCTCGATGAATGGGAAGAAAGAAACCACGACCAGACATCTCTCGATGAATGGGAAGAAAGAAACCACGACCAGACATCTCTCGATGAATGGGAAGAAAGAAACCACGACCAGACATCTCTCGATGAATGGGAAGAAAGAAACCACGACCAGACATCTCTCGATGAATGGGAAGAAAGAAACCACGACCAGACATCTCTCGATGAATGGGAAGAAAGAAACCACGACCAGACATCTCTCGATGAATGGGAAGAAAGAAACCACGACCAGACATCTCTCGGATGAATGGGAAGAAAGAAACCACGACCAGACATCTCTCGATGAATGGGAAGAAAGAAACCACGACCAGACATCTCTCGATGAATGGGAAGAAAGAAACCACGACCAGACATCTCTCGATGAATGGGAAGAAAGAAACCACGACCAGACATCTCTCGATGAATGGGAAGAAAGAAACCACGACCAGACATCTCTCGATGAATGGGAAGAAAGAAACCACGACCAGACATCTCTCGATGAATGGGAAGAAAGAAACCACGACCAGACATCTCTCGATGAATGGGAAGAAAGAAACCACGACCAGACATCTCTCGATGAATGGGAAGAAAGAAACCACGACCAGACATCTCTCGATGAATGGGAAGAAAGAAACCACGACCAGACATCTCTCGATGAATGGGAAGAAAGAAACCACGACCAGACATCTCTCGATGAATGGGAAGAAAGAAACCACGACCAGACATCTCGGATGAATGGGAAGAAAGAAACCACGACCAGACATCTCTCGATGAATGGGAAGAAAGAAACCACGACCAGACATCTCTCGATGAATGGGAAGAAAGAAACCACGACCAGACATCTCTCGATGAATGGGAAGAAAGAAACCACGACCAGACATCTCTCGATGAATGGGAAGAAAGAAACCACGACCAGACATCTCTCGATGAATGGGAAGAAAGAAACCACGACCAGACATCTCTCGATGAATGGGAAGAAAGAAACCACGACCAGACATCTCTCGATGAATGGGAAGAAAGAAACCACGACCAGACATCTCTCGATGAATGGGAAGAAAGAAACCACGACCAGACATCAACGGATGAATGGGAAGAAAGAAACCACGACCAGACATCTCTCGATGAATGGGAAGAAAGAAACCACGACCAGACATCTCTCGATGAATGGGAAGAAAGAAACCACGACCAGACATCTCTCGATGAATGGGAAGAAAGAAACCACGACCAGACATCTCTCGATGAATGGGAAGAAAGAAACCACGACCAGACATCAACGATGAATGGGAAGAAAGAAACCACGACCAGACATCTCTCGATGAATGGGAAGAAAGAAACCACGACCAGACATCTCTCGATGAATGGGAAGAAAGAAACCACGACCAGACATCTCGGATGAATGGGAAGAAAGAAAACACGACCAGACATCTCTCGATGAATGGGAAGAAAGAAACCACGACCAGACATCTCTCGATGAATGGGAAGAAAGAAACCACGACCAGACATCAACGGATGAATGGGAAGAAAGAAACCACGACCAGACATCTCTCGATGAATGGGAAGAAAGAAACCACGACCAGACATCTCTCGATGAATGGGAAGAAAGAAACCACGACCAGACATCAACGGATGAATGGGAAGAAAGAAACCACGACCAGACATCTCTCGATGAATGGGAAGAAAGAAACCACGACCAGACATCTCTCGATGAATGGGAAGAAAGAAACCACGACCAGACATCTCGGATGAATGGGAAGAAAGAAAACACGACCAGACATCTCTCGATGAATGGGAAGAAAGAAACCACGACCAGACATCTCTCGATGAATGGGAAGAAAGAAACCACGACCAGACATCTCTCGGATGAATGGGAAGAAAGAAACCACGACCAGACATCTCTCGATGAATGGGAAGAAAGAAACCACGACCAGACATCTCTCGATGAATGGGAAGAAAGAAACCACGACCAGACATCAACGATGAATGGGAAGAAAGAAACCACGACCAGACATCTCTCGATGAATGGGAAGAAAGAAACCACGACCAGACATCTCTCGATGAATGGGAAGAAAGAAACCACGACCAGACATCTCTCGATGAATGGGAAGAAAGAAACCACGACCAGACATCTCTCGATGAATGGGAAGAAAGAAACCACGACCAGACATCTCTCGATGAATGGGAAGAAAGAAACCACGACCAGACATCTCTCGATGAATGGGAAGAAAGAAACCACGACCAGACATCAACGGATGAATGGGAAGAAAGAAACCACGACCAGACATCTCTCGATGAATGGGAAGAAAGAAACCACGACCAGACATCTCTCGATGAATGGGAAGAAAGAAACCACGACCAGACATCTCTCGATGAATGGGAAGAAAGAAACCACGACCAGACATCTCTCGATGAATGGGAAGAAAGAAACCACGACCAGACATCAACGATGAATGGGAAGAAAGAAACCACGACCAGACATCTCTCGATGAATGGGAAGAAAGAAACCACGACCAGACATCTCTCGATGAATGGGAAGAAAGAAACCACGACCAGACATCTCTCGATGAATGGGAAGAAAGAAACCACGACCAGACATCTCTCGATGAATGGGAAGAAAGAAACCACGACCAGACATCTCTCGATGAATGGGAAGAAAGAAACCACGACCAGACATCAACGGATGAATGGGAAGAAAGAAACCACGACCAGACATCTCTCGATGAATGGGAAGAAAGAAACCACGACCAGACATCTCTCGATGAATGGGAAGAAAGAAACCACGACCAGACATCAACGGATGAATGGGAAGAAAGAAACCACGACCAGACATCTCTCGATGAATGGGAAGAAAGAAACCACGACCAGACATCTCTCGATGAATGGGAAGAAAGAAACCACGACCAGACATCTCTCGATGAATGGGAAGAAAGAAACCACGACCAGACATCTCTCGATGAATGGGAAGAAAGAAACCACGACCAGACATCTCTCGATGAATGGGAAGAAAGAAACCACGACCAGACATCTCTCGATGAATGGGAAGAAAGAAACCACGACCAGACATCTCTCGATGAATGGGAAGAAAGAAACCACGACCAGACATCTCTCGATGAATGGGAAGAAAGAAACCACGACCAGACATCAACGGATGAATGGGAAGAAAGAAACCACGACCAGACATCTCTCGATGAATGGGAAGAAAGAAACCACGACCAGACATCTCTCGATGAATGGGAAGAAAGAAACCACGACCAGACATCTCTCGATGAATGGGAAGAAAGAAACCACGACCAGACATCTCTCGATGAATGGGAAGAAAGAAACCACGACCAGACATCAACGATGAATGGGAAGAAAGAAACCACGACCAGACATCTCTCGATGAATGGGAAGAAAGAAACCACGACCAGACATCTCTCGGATGAATGGGAAGAAAGAAACCACGACCAGACATCTCTCGATGAATGGGAAGAAAGAAACCACGACCAGACATCTCTCGATGAATGGGAAGAAAGAAACCACGACCAGACATCTCTCGATGAATGGGAAGAAAGAAACCACGACCAGACATCTCTCGATGAATGGGAAGAAAGAAACCACGACCAGACATCTCTCGGATGAATGGGAAGAAAGAAACCACGACCAGACATCTCTCGATGAATGGGAAGAAAGAAACCACGACCAGACATCTCTCGATGAATGGGAAGAAAGAAACCACGACCAGACATCTCTCGATGAATGGGAAGAAAGAAACCACGACCAGACATCTCTCGATGAATGGGAAGAAAGAAACCACGACCAGACATCTCTCGATGAATGGGAAGAAAGAAACCACGACCAGACATCTCTCGATGAATGGGAAGAAAGAAACCACGACCAGACATCTCGATGAATGGGAAGAAAGAAACCACGACCAGACATCTCTCGATGAATGGGAAGAAAGAAACCACGACCAGACATCTCTCGATGAATGGGAAGAAAGAAACCACGACCAGACATCTCTCGATGAATGGGAAGAAAGAAACCACGACCAGACATCTCTCGATGAATGGGAAGAAAGAAACCACGACCAGACATCTCTCGATGAATGGGAAGAAAGAAACCACGACCAGACATCAACGATGAATGGGAAGAAAGAAACCACGACCAGACATCTCTCGATGAATGGGAAGAAAGAAACCACGACCAGACATCTCTCGATGAATGGGAAGAAAGAAACCACGACCAGACATCTCTCGATGAATGGGAAGAAAGAAACCACGACCAGACATCTCTCGATGAATGGGAAGAAAGAAACCACGACCAGACATCTCTCGATGAATGGGAAGAAAGAAACCACGACCAGACATCTCTCGATGAATGGGAAGAAAGAAACCACGACCAGACATCTCTCGATGAATGGGAAGA
Source organism: Lathyrus oleraceus (assembly GCF_024323335.1). NCBI lineage: Eukaryota > Viridiplantae > Streptophyta > Magnoliopsida > Fabales > Fabaceae > Lathyrus > Lathyrus oleraceus. Next base: position 14,879 of record NW_026112992.1, read on the forward strand.
AAGAAACCACGACCAGACATCTCTCGATGAATGGGAAGAAAGAAACCACGACCAGACATCTCTCGATGAATGGGAAGAAAGAAACCACGACCAGACATCTCTCGATGAATGGGAAGAAAGAAACCACGACCAGACATCTCTCGATGAATGGGAAGAAAGAAACCACGACCAGACATCTCTCGATGAATGGGAAGAAAGAAACCACGACCAGACATCTCTCGATGAATGGGAAGAAAGAAACCACGACCAGACATCTCTCGATGAATGGGAAGAAAGAAACCACGACCAGACATCTCTCGATGAATGGGAAGAAAGAAACCACGACCAGACATCTCTCGATGAATGGGAAGAAAGAAACCACGACCAGACATCTCTCGATGAATGGGAAGAAAGAAACCACGACCAGACATCTCTCGATGAATGGGAAGAAAGAAACCACGACCAGACATCTCTCGATGAATGGGAAGAAAGAAACCACGACCAGACATCTCTCGATGAATGGGAAGAAAGAAACCACGACCAGACATCTCTCGATGAATGGGAAGAAAGAAACCACGACCAGACATCTCTCGATGAATGGGAAGAAAGAAACCACGACCAGACATCTCTCGATGAATGGGAAGAAAGAAACCACGACCAGACATCTCTCGATGAATGGGAAGAAAGAAACCACGACCAGACATCTCGGATGAATGGGAAGAAAGAAACCACGACCAGACATCTCTCGATGAATGGGAAGAAAGAAACCACGACCAGACATCTCTCGATGAATGGGAAGAAAGAAACCACGACCAGACATCTCTCGATGAATGGGAAGAAAGAAACCACGACCAGACATCTCTCGATGAATGGGAAGAAAGAAACCACGACCAGACATCTCTCGATGAATGGGAAGAAAGAAACCACGACCAGACATCAACGGATGAATGGGAAGAAAGAAACCACGACCAGACATCTCTCGATGAATGGGAAGAAAGAAACCACGACCAGACATCTCTCGATGAATGGGAAGAAAGAAACCACGACCAGACATCTCTCGATGAATGGGAAGAAAGAAACCACGACCAGACATCTCTCGATGAATGGGAAGAAAGAAACCACGACCAGACATCTCTCGATGAATGGGAAGAAAGAAACCACGACCAGACATCTCTCGATGAATGGGAAGAAAGAAACCACGACCAGACATCTCTCGATGAATGGGAAGAAAGAAACCACGACCAGACATCTCTCGATGAATGGGAAGAAAGAAACCACGACCAGACATCTCTCGATGAATGGGAAGAAAGAAACCACGACCAGACATCTCTCGATGAATGGGAAGAAAGAAACCACGACCAGACATCTCTCGATGAATGGGAAGAAAGAAACCACGACCAGACATCTCTCGATGAATGGGAAGAAAGAAACCACGACCAGACATCTCTCGATGAATGGGAAGAAAGAAACCACGACCAGACATCTCTCGATGAATGGGAAGAAAGAAACCACGACCAGACATCTCTCGATGAATGGGAAGAAAGAAACCACGACCAGACATCTCTCGATGAATGGGAAGAAAGAAACCACGACCAGACATCTCTCGATGAATGGGAAGAAAGAAACCACGACCAGACATCTCTCGATGAATGGGAAGAAAGAAACCACGACCAGACATCTCTCGATGAATGGGAAGAAAGAAACCACGACCAGACATCTCTCGATGAATGGGAAGAAAGAAACCACGACCAGACATCTCTCGATGAATGGGAAGAAAGAAACCACGACCAGACATCTCTCGGATGAATGGGAAGAAAGAAACCACGACCAGACATCTCTCGATGAATGGGAAGAAAGAAACCACGACCAGACATCTCTCGATGAATGGGAAGAAAGAAACCACGACCAGACATCTCTCGGATGAATGGGAAGAAAGAAACCACGACCAGACATCTCTCGATGAATGGGAAGAAAGAAACCACGACCAGACATCTCTCGATGAATGGGAAGAAAGAAACCACGACCAGACATCTCTCGATGAATGGGAAGAAAGAAACCACGACCAGACATCTCTCGATGAATGGGAAGAAAGAAACCACGACCAGACATCTCTCGATGAATGGGAAGAAAGAAACCACGACCAGACATCAACGGATGAATGGGAAGAAAGAAACCACGACCAGACATCTCTCGATGAATGGGAAGAAAGAAACCACGACCAGACATCTCTCGATGAATGGGAAGAAAGAAACCACGACCAGACATCTCTCGATGAATGGGAAGAAAGAAACCACGACCAGACATCTCTCGATGAATGGGAAGAAAGAAACCACGACCAGACATCTCTCGATGAATGGGAAGAAAGAAACCACGACCAGACATCTCTCGATGAATGGGAAGAAAGAAACCACGACCAGACATCTCTCGATGAATGGGAAGAAAGAAACCACGACCAGACATCTCTCGATGAATGGGAAGAAAGAAACCACGACCAGACATCTCTCGATGAATGGGAAGAAAGAAACCACGACCAGACATCTCTCGATGAATGGGAAGAAAGAAACCACGACCAGACATCTCTCGATGAATGGGAAGAAAGAAACCACGACCAGACATCTCTCGGATGAATGGGAAGAAAGAAACCACGACCAGACATCTCTCGATGAATGGGAAGAAAGAAACCACGACCAGACATCTCTCGATGAATGGGAAGAAAGAAACCACGACCAGACATCTCTCGATGAATGGGAAGAAAGAAACCACGACCAGACATCTCTCGATGAATGGGAAGAAAGAAACCACGACCAGACATCTCTCGATGAATGGGAAGAAAGAAACCACGACCAGACATCAACGGATGAATGGGAAGAAAGAAACCACGACCAGACATCTCTCGATGAATGGGAAGAAAGAAACCACGACCAGACATCTCTCGATGAATGGGAAGAAAGAAACCACGACCAGACATCTCTCGATGAATGGGAAGAAAGAAACCACGACCAGACATCTCTCGATGAATGGGAAGAAAGAAACCACGACCAGACATCTCTCGATGAATGGGAAGAAAGAAACCACGACCAGACATCTCTCGATGAATGGGAAGAAAGAAACCACGACCAGACATCTCTCGGATGAATGGGAAGAAAGAAACCACGACCAGACATCTCTCGATGAATGGGAAGAAAGAAACCACGACCAGACATCTCTCGATGAATGGGAAGAAAGAAACCACGACCAGACATCTCTCGATGAATGGGAAGAAAGAAACCACGACCAGACATCTCTCGATGAATGGGAAGAAAGAAACCACGACCAGACATCTCTCGATGAATGGGAAGAAAGAAACCACGACCAGACATCTCTCGATGAATGGGAAGAAAGAAACCACGACCAGACATCTCTCGATGAATGGGAAGAAAGAAACCACGACCAGACATCTCTCGATGAATGGGAAGAAAGAAACCACGACCAGACATCTCTCGATGAATGGGAAGAAAGAAACCACGACCAGACATCTCTCGATGAATGGGAAGAAAGAAACCACGACCAGACATCTCTCGGATGAATGGGAAGAAAGAAACCACGACCAGACATCTCTCGATGAATGGGAAGAAAGAAACCACGACCAGACATCTCTCGATGAATGGGAAGAAAGAAACCACGACCAGACATCTCTCGGATGAATGGGAAGAAAGAAACCACGACCAGACATCTCTCGATGAATGGGAAGAAAGAAACCACGACCAGACATCTCTCGATGAATGGGAAGAAAGAAACCACGACCAGACATCTCTCGATGAATGGGAAGAAAGAAACCACGACCAGACATCTCTCGATGAATGGGAAGAAAGAAACCACGACCAGACATCTCTCGATGAATGGGAAGAAAGAAACCACGACCAGACATCTCTCGATGAATGGGAAGAAAGAAACCACGACCAGACATCTCTCGATGAATGGGAAGAAAGAAACCACGACCAGACATCTCTCGATGAATGGGAAGAAAGAAACCACGACCAGACATCTCTCGATGAATGGGAAGAAAGAAACCACGACCAGACATCTCTCGATGAATGGGAAGAAAGAAACCACGACCAGACATCTCTCGATGAATGGGAAGAAAGAAACCACGACCAGACATCTCTCGATGAATGGGAAGAAAGAAACCACGACCAGACATCTCGATGAATGGGAAGAAAGAAACCACGACCAGACATCTCTCGATGAATGGGAAGAAAGAAACCACGACCAGACATCTCTCGATGAATGGGAAGAAAGAAACCACGACCAGACATCAACGGATGAATGGGAAGAAAGAAACCACGACCAGACATCTCTCGATGAATGGGAAGAAAGAAACCACGACCAGACATCTCTCGATGAATGGGAAGAAAGAAACCACGACCAGACATCTCTCGATGAATGGGAAGAAAGAAACCACGACCAGACATCTCTCGATGAATGGGAAGAAAGAAACCACGACCAGACATCTCTCGATGAATGGGAAGAAAGAAACCACGACCAGACATCTCTCGATGAATGGGAAGAAAGAAACCACGACCAGACATCTCTCGATGAATGGGAAGAAAGAAACCACGACCAGACATCTCTCGATGAATGGGAAGAAAGAAACCACGACCAGACATCTCTCGATGAATGGGAAGAAAGAAACCACGACCAGACATCTCTCGATGAATGGGAAGAAAGAAACCACGACCAGACATCTCTCGATGAATGGGAAGAAAGAAACCACGACCAGACATCTCGATGAATGGGAAGAAAGAAACCACGACCAGACATCTCTCGATGAATGGGAAGAAAGAAACCACGACCAGACATCTCTCGATGAATGGGAAGAAAGAAACCACGACCAGACATCTCTCGATGAATGGGAAGAAAGAAACCACGACCAGACATCTCTCGGATGAATGGGAAGAAAGAAACCACGACCAGACATCTCTCGATGAATGGGAAGAAAGAAACCACGACCAGACATCTCTCGATGAATGGGAAGAAAGAAACCACGACCAGACATCTCTCGATGAATGGGAAGAAAGAAACCACGACCAGACATCTCTCGATGAATGGGAAGAAAGAAACCACGACCAGACATCTCTCGATGAATGGGAAGAAAGAAACCACGACCAGACATCTCTCGATGAATGGGAAGAAAGAAACCACGACCAGACATCTCTCGATGAATGGGAAGAAAGAAACCACGACCAGACATCTCTCGATGAATGGGAAGAAAGAAACCACGACCAGACATCTCTCGATGAATGGGAAGAAAGAAACCACGACCAGACATCTCTCGATGAATGGGAAGAAAGAAACCACGACCAGACATCTCTCGATGAATGGGAAGAAAGAAACCACGACCAGACATCAACGGATGAATGGGAAGAAAGAAACCACGACCAGACATCTCTCGATGAATGGGAAGAAAGAAACCACGACCAGACATCTCTCGATGAATGGGAAGAAAGAAACCACGACCAGACATCAACGGATGAATGGGAAGAAAGAAACCACGACCAGACATCTCTCGATGAATGGGAAGAAAGAAACCACGACCAGACATCTCTCGATGAATGGGAAGAAAGAAACCACGACCAGACATCTCGGATGAATGGGAAGAAAGAAAACACGACCAGACATCTCTCGATGAATGGGAAGAAAGAAACCACGACCAGACATCTCTCGATGAATGGGAAGAAAGAAACCACGACCAGACATCTCTCGATGAATGGGAAGAAAGAAACCACGACCAGACATCTCTCGATGAATGGGAAGAAAGAAACCACGACCAGACATCTCTCGGATGAATGGGAAGAAAGAAACCACGACCAGACATCTCTTGATGAATGGGAAGAAAGAAACCACGACCAGACATCTCTCGATGAATGGGAAGAAAGAAACCACGACCAGACATCAACGGATGAATGGGAAGAAAGAAACCACGACCAGACATCTCTCGATGAATGGGAAGAAAGAAACCACGACCAGACATCTCTCGATGAATGGGAAGAAAGAAACCACGACCAGACATCTCTCGATGAATGGGAAGAAAGAAACCACGACCAGACATCTCTCGATGAATGGGAAGAAAGAAACCACGACCAGACATCTCTCGATGAATGGGAAGAAAGAAACCACGACCAGACATCTCTCGATGAATGGGAAGAAAGAAACCACGACCAGACATCAACGATGAATGGGAAGAAAGAAACCACGACCAGACATCTCTCGATGAATGGGAAGAAAGAAACCACGACCAGACATCTCTCGATGAATGGGAAGAAAGAAACCACGACCAGACATCTCGGATGAATGGGAAGAAAGAAAACACGACCAGACATCTCTCGATGAATGGGAAGAAAGAAACCACGACCAGACATCTCTCGATGAATGGGAAGAAAGAAACCACGACCAGACATCTCGGATGAATGGGAAGAAAGAAAACACGACCAGACATCTCTCGATGAATGGGAAGAAAGAAACCACGACCAGACATCTCTCGATGAATGGGAAGAAAGAAACCACGACCAGACATCAACGGATGAATGGGAAGAAAGAAACCACGACCAGACATCTCTCGATGAATGGGAAGAAAGAAACCACGACCAGACATCTCGGATGAATGGGAAGAAAGAAAACACGACCAGACATCTCTCGATGAATGGGAAGAAAGAAACCACGACCAGACATCTCTCGATGAATGGGAAGAAAGAAACCACGACCAGACATCTCGGATGAATGGGAAGAAAGAAACCACGACCAGACATCTCTCGATGAATGGGAAGAAAGAAACCACGACCAGACATCTCTCGATGAATGGGAAGAAAGAAACCACGACCAGACATCTCTCGATGAATGGGAAGAAAGAAACCACGACCAGACATCAACGGATGAATGGGAAGAAAGAAACCACGACCAGACATCTCTCGATGAATGGGAAGAAAGAAACCACGACCAGACATCTCTCGATGAATGGGAAGAAAGAAACCACGACCAGACATCTCTCGATGAATGGGAAGAAAGAAACCACGACCAGACATCTCTCGATGAATGGGAAGAAAGAAACCACGACCAGACATCTCTCGATGAATGGGAAGAAAGAAACCACGACCAGACATCTCTCGGATGAATGGGAAGAAAGAAACCACGACCAGACATCTCTCGATGAATGGGAAGAAAGAAACCACGACCAGACATCTCTCGATGAATGGGAAGAAAGAAACCACGACCAGACATCTCTCGATGAATGGGAAGAAAGAAACCACGACCAGACATCTCTCGATGAATGGGAAGAAAGAAACCACGACCAGACATCTCTCGATGAATGGGAAGAAAGAAACCACGACCAGACATCTCTCGATGAATGGGAAGAAAGAAACCACGACCAGACATCTCTCGATGAATGGGAAGAAAGAAACCACGACCAGACATCTCTCGATGAATGGGAAGAAAGAAACCACGACCAGACATCTCTCGATGAATGGGAAGAAAGAAACCACGACCAGACATCTCTCGATGAATGGGAAGAAAGAAACCACGACCAGACATCTCTCGATGAATGGGAAGAAAGAAACCACGACCAGACATCTCTCGATGAATGGGAAGAAAGAAACCACGACCAGACATCTCTCGATGAATGGGAAGAAAGAAACCACGACCAGACATCTCTCGATGAATGGGAAGAAAGAAACCACGACCAGACATCTCTCGATGAATGGGAAGAAAGAAACCACGACCAGACATCTCTCGATGAATGGGAAGAAAGAAACCACGACCAGACATCTCTCGATGAATGGGAAGAAAGAAACCACGACCAGACATCTCGATGAATGGGAAGAAAGAAACCACGACCAGACATCTCTCGATGAATGGGAAGAAAGAAACCACGACCAGACATCTCTCGATGAATGGGAAGAAAGAAACCACGACCAGACATCAACGGATGAATGGGAAGAAAGAAACCACGACCAGACATCTCTCGATGAATGGGAAGAAAGAAACCACGACCAGACATCTCTCGATGAATGGGAAGAAAGAAACCACGACCAGACATCTCTCGATGAATGGGAAGAAAGAAACCACGACCAGACATCTCTCGATGAATGGGAAGAAAGAAACCACGACCAGACATCTCTCGATGAATGGGAAGAAAGAAACCACGACCAGACATCTCTCGATGAATGGGAAGAAAGAAACCACGACCAGACATCTCTCGATGAATGGGAAGAAAGAAACCACGACCAGACATCTCTCGATGAATGGGAAGAAAGAAACCACGACCAGACATCTCTCGATGAATGGGAAGAAAGAAACCACGACCAGACATCTCTCGATGAATGGGAAGAAAGAAACCACGACCAGACATCTCGGATGAATGGGAAGAAAGAAACCACGACCAGACATCTCTCGATGAATGGGAAGAAAGAAACCACGACCAGACATCTCTCGATGAATGGGAAGAAAGAAACCACGACCAGACATCAACGGATGAATGGGAAGAAAGAAACCACGACCAGACATCTCTCGATGAATGGGAAGAAAGAAACCACGACCAGACATCTCTCGATGAATGGGAAGAAAGAAACCACGACCAGACATCTCTCGATGAATGGGAAGAAAGAAACCACGACCAGACATCTCTCGATGAATGGGAAGAAAGAAACCACGACCAGACATCTCTCGATGAATGGGAAGAAAGAAACCACGACCAGACATCTCTCGATGAATGGGAAGAAAGAAACCACGACCAGACATCTCTCGATGAATGGGAAGAAAGAAACCACGACCAGACATCTCTCGATGAATGGGAAGAAAGAAACCACGACCAGACATCTCGGATGAATGGGAAGAAAGAAACCACGACCAGACATCTCTCGATGAATGGGAAGAAAGAAACCACGACCAGACATCTCTCGATGAATGGGAAGAAAGAAACCACGACCAGACATCTCTCGATGAATGGGAAGAAAGAAACCACGACCAGACATCTCTCGATGAATGGGAAGAAAGAAACCACGACCAGACATCTCTCGATGAATGGGAAGAAAGAAACCACGACCAGACATCTCTCGATGAATGGGAAGAAAGAAACCACGACCAGACATCTCGATGAATGGGAAGAAAGAAACCACGACCAGACATCTCTCGATGAATGGGAAGAAAGAAACCACGACCAGACATCTCTCGATGAATGGGAAGAAAGAAACCACGACCAGACATCTCTCGATGAATGGGAAGAAAGAAACCACGACCAGACATCAACGGATGAATGGGAAGAAAGAAACCACGACCAGACATCTCTCGATGAATGGGAAGAAAGAAACCACGACCAGACATCTCTCGATGAATGGGAAGAAAGAAACCACGACCAGACATCAACGGATGAATGGGAAGAAAGAAACCACGACCAGACATCTCTCGATGAATGGGAAGAAAGAAACCACGACCAGACATCTCTCGATGAATGGGAAGAAAGAAACCACGACCAGACATCTCTCGATGAATGGGAAGAAAGAAACCACGACCAGACATCTCTCGATGAATGGGAAGAAAGAAACCACGACCAGACATCTCTCGATGAATGGGAAGAAAGAAACCACGACCAGACATCTCTCGGATGAATGGGAAGAAAGAAACCACGACCAGACATCTCTCGATGAATGGGAAGAAAGAAACCACGACCAGACATCTCTCGATGAATGGGAAGAAAGAAACCACGACCAGACATCTCTCGATGAATGGGAAGAAAGAAACCACGACCAGACATCTCTCGATGAATGGGAAGAAAGAAACCACGACCAGACATCTCTCGGATGAATGGGAAGAAAGAAACCACGACCAGACATCTCTCGATGAATGGGAAGAAAGAAACCACGACCAGACATCTCTCGATGAATGGGAAGAAAGAAACCACGACCAGACATCTCTCGATGAATGGGAAGAAAGAAACCACGACCAGACATCTCTCGATGAATGGGAAGAAAGAAACCACGACCAGACATCTCTCGATGAATGGGAAGAAAGAAACCACGACCAGACATCTCTCGATGAATGGGAAGAAAGAAACCACGACCAGACATCTCTCGATGAATGGGAAGAAAGAAACCACGACCAGACATCTCTCGATGAATGGGAAGAAAGAAACCACGACCAGACATCTCTCGATGAATGGGAAGAAAGAAACCACGACCAGACATCTCTCGATGAATGGGAAGAAAGAAACCACGACCAGACATCTCTCGATGAATGGGAAGAAAGAAACCACGACCAGACATCTCTCGATGAATGGGAAGAAAGAAACCACGACCAGACATCTCTCGATGAATGGGAAGAAAGAAACCACGACCAGACATCTCTCGATGAATGGGAAGAAAGAAACCACGACCAGACATCAACGGATGAATGGGAAGAAAGAAACCACGACCAGACATCTCTCGATGAATGGGAAGAAAGAAACCACGACCAGACATCTCTCGATGAATGGGAAGAAAGAAACCACGACCAGACATCAACGGATGAATGGGAAGAAAGAAACCACGACCAGACATCTCTCGATGAATGGGAAGAAAGAAACCACGACCAGACATCTCTCGATGAATGGGAAGAAAGAAACCACGACCAGACATCAACGGATGAATGGGAAGAAAGAAACCACGACCAGACATCTCTCGATGAATGGGAAGAAAGAAACCACGACCAGACATCTCTCGATGAATGGGAAGAAAGAAACCACGACCAGACATCTCTCGATGAATGGGAAGAAAGAAACCACGACCAGACATCTCTCGATGAATGGGAAGAAAGAAACCACGACCAGACATCTCTCGATGAATGGGAAGAAAGAAACCACGACCAGACATCTCTCGGATGAATGGGAAGAAAGAAACCACGACCAGACATCTCTCGGATGAATGGGAAGAAAGAAACCACGACCAGACATCTCTCGATGAATGGGAAGAAAGAAACCACGACCAGACATCTCTCGATGAATGGGAAGAAAGAAACCACGACCAGACATCAACGGATGAATGGGAAGAAAGAAACCACGACCAGACATCTCTCGATGAATGGGAAGAAAGAAACCACGACCAGACATCTCTCGATGAATGGGAAGAAAGAAACCACGACCAGACATCAACGGATGAATGGGAAGAAAGAAACCACGACCAGACATCTCTCGATGAATGGGAAGAAAGAAACCACGACCAGACATCTCTCGATGAATGGGAAGAAAGAAACCACGACCAGACATCTCGGATGAATGGGAAGAAAGAAACCACGACCAGACATCTCTCGATGAATGGGAAGAAAGAAACCACGACCAGACATCTCTCGATGAATGGGAAGAAAGAAACCACGACCAGACATCTCTCGATGAATGGGAAGAAAGAAACCACGACCAGACATCTCTCGATGAATGGGAAGAAAGAAACCACGACCAGACATCTCTCGATGAATGGGAAGAAAGAAACCACGACCAGACATCTCTCGATGAATGGGAAGAAAGAAACCACGACCAGACATCAACGGATGAATGGGAAGAAAGAAACCACGACCAGACATCTCTCGATGAATGGGAAGAAAGAAACCACGACCAGACATCTCTCGATGAATGGGAAGAAAGAAACCACGACCAGACATCAACGGATGAATGGGAAGAAAGAAACCACGACCAGACATCTCTCGATGAATGGGAAGAAAGAAACCACGACCAGACATCTCTCGATGAATGGGAAGAAAGAAACCACGACCAGACATCTCTCGATGAATGGGAAGAAAGAAACCACGACCAGACATCTCTCGATGAATGGGAAGAAAGAAACCACGACCAGACATCTCTCGATGAATGGGAAGAAAGAAACCACGACCAGACATCTCGGATGAATGGGAAGAAAGAAACCACGACCAGACATCTCTCGATGAATGGGAAGAAAGAAACCACGACCAGACATCTCTCGATGAATGGGAAGAAAGAAACCACGACCAGACATCTCTCGATGAATGGGAAGAAAGAAACCACGACCAGACATCTCTCGATGAATGGGAAGAAAGAAACCACGACCAGACATCTCTCGATGAATGGGAAGAAAGAAACCACGACCAGACATCTCTCGATGAATGGGAAGAAAGAAACCACGACCAGACATCTCTCGATGAATGGGAAGAAAGAAACCACGACCAGACATCTCTCGATGAATGGGAAGAAAGAAACCACGACCAGACATCTCTCGATGAATGGGAAGAAAGAAACCACGACCAGACATCTCTCGATGAATGGGAAGAAAGAAACCACGACCAGACATCTCTCGATGAATGGGAAGAAAGAAACCACGACCAGACATCTCTCGATGAATGGGAAGAAAGAAACCACGACCAGACATCTCTCGATGAATGGGAAGAAAGAAACCACGACCAGACATCTCTCGATGAATGGGAAGAAAGAAACCACGACCAGACATCTCTCGATGAATGGGAAGAAAGAAACCACGACCAGACATCTCTCGATGAATGGGAAGAAAGAAACCACGACCAGACATCTCTCGATGAATGGGAAGAAAGAAACCACGACCAGACATCTCTCGATGAATGGGAAGAAAGAAACCACGACCAGACATCTCGGATGAATGGGAAGAAAGAAAACACGACCAGACATCTCTCGATGAATGGGAAGAAAGAAACCACGACCAGACATCTCTCGATGAATGGGAAGAAAGAAACCACGACCAGACATCTCTCGATGAATGGGAAGAAAGAAACCACGACCAGACATCTCTCGATGAATGGGAAGAAAGAAACCACGACCAGACATCTCGGATGAATGGGAAGAAAGAAACCACGACCAGACATCTCTCGATGAATGGGAAGAAAGAAACCACGACCAGACATCTCTCGATGAATGGGAAGAAAGAAACCACGACCAGACATCAACGGATGAATGGGAAGAAAGAAACCACGACCAGACATCTCTCGATGAATGGGAAGAAAGAAACCACGACCAGACATCTCTCGATGAATGGGAAGAAAGAAACCACGACCAGACATCAACGGATGAATGGGAAGAAAGAAACCACGACCAGACATCTCTCGATGAATGGGAAGAAAGAAACCACGACCAGACATCTCTCGATGAATGGGAAGAAAGAAACCACGACCAGACATCAACGGATGAATGGGAAGAAAGAAACCACGACCAGACATCTCTCGATGAATGGGAAGAAAGAAACCACGACCAGACATCTCTCGATGAATGGGAAGAAAGAAACCACGACCAGACATCAACGGATGAATGGGAAGAAAGAAACCACGACCAGACATCTCTCGATGAATGGGAAGAAAGAAACCACGACCAGACATCTCTCGATGAATGGGAAGAAAGAAACCACGACCAGACATCAACGGATGAATGGGAAGAAAGAAACCACGACCAGACATCTCTCGATGAATGGGAAGAAAGAAACCACGACCAGACATCTCTCGATGAATGGGAAGAAAGAAACCACGACCAGACATCAACGGATGAATGGGAAGAAAGAAACCACGACCAGACATCTCTCGATGAATGGGAAGAAAGAAACCACGACCAGACATCTCTCGATGAATGGGAAGAAAGAAACCACGACCAGACATCTCGGATGAATGGGAAGAAAGAAACCACGACCAGACATCTCTCGATGAATGGGAAGAAAGAAACCACGACCAGACATCTCTCGATGAATGGGAAGAAAGAAACCACGACCAGACATCTCTCGGATGAATGGGAAGAAAGAAACCACGACCAGACATCTCTCGATGAATGGGAAGAAAGAAACCACGACCAGACATCTCTCGATGAATGGGAAGAAAGAAACCACGACCAGACATCTCGATGAATGGGAAGAAAGAAACCACGACCAGACATCTCTCGATGAATGGGAAGAAAGAAACCACGACCAGACATCTCTCGATGAATGGGAAGAAAGAAACCACGACCAGACATCAACGGATGAATGGGAAGAAAGAAACCACGACCAGACATCTCTCGATGAATGGGAAGAAAGAAACCACGACCAGACATCTCTCGATGAATGGGAAGAAAGAAACCACGACCAGACATCAACGGATGAATGGGAAGAAAGAAACCACGACCAGACATCTCTCGATGAATGGGAAGAAAGAAACCACGACCAGACATCTCTCGATGAATGGGAAGAAAGAAACCACGACCAGACATCTCTCGATGAATGGGAAGAAAGAAACCACGACCAGACATCTCTCGATGAATGGGAAGAAAGAAACCACGACCAGACATCTCTCGATGAATGGGAAGAAAGAAACCACGACCAGACATCTCGGATGAATGGGAAGAAAGAAACCACGACCAGACATCTCTCGATGAATGGGAAGAAAGAAACCACGACCAGACATCTCTCGATGAATGGGAAGAAAGAAACCACGACCAGACATCTCTCGATGAATGGGAAGAAAGAAACCACGACCAGACATCTCTCGATGAATGGGAAGAAAGAAACCACGACCAGACATCTCTCGATGAATGGGAAGAAAGAAACCACGACCAGACATCTCTCGATGAATGGGAAGAAAGAAACCACGACCAGACATCTCTCGATGAATGGGAAGAAAGAAACCACGACCAGACATCTCTCGGATGAATGGGAAGAAAGAAACCACGACCAGACATCTCTCGATGAATGGGAAGAAAGAAACCACGACCAGACATCTCTCGATGAATGGGAAGAAAGAAACCACGACCAGACATCAACGATGAATGGGAAGAAAGAAACCACGACCAGACATCTCTCGATGAATGGGAAGAAAGAAACCACGACCAGACATCTCTCGATGAATGGGAAGAAAGAAACCACGACCAGACATCTCTCGATGAATGGGAAGAAAGAAACCACGACCAGACATCTCTCGATGAATGGGAAGAAAGAAACCACGACCAGACATCTCTCGATGAATGGGAAGAAAGAAACCACGACCAGACATCTCTCGATGAATGGGAAGAAAGAAACCACGACCAGACATCTCTCGATGAATGGGAAGAAAGAAACCACGACCAGACATCTCTCGATGAATGGGAAGAAAGAAACCACGACCAGACATCTCTCGATGAATGGGAAGAAAGAAACCACGACCAGACATCTCTCGATGAATGGGAAGAAAGAAACCACGACCAGACATCTCTCGATGAATGGGAAGAAAGAAACCACGACCAGACATCTCTCGATGAATGGGAAGAAAGAAACCACGACCAGACATCTCTCGATGAATGGGAAGAAAGAAACCACGACCAGACATCTCTCGATGAATGGGAAGAAAGAAACCACGACCAGACATCTCTCGATGAATGGGAAGAAAGAAACCACGACCAGACATCTCTCGATGAATGGGAAGAAAGAAACCACGACCAGACATCTCTCGATGAATGGGAAGAAAGAAACCACGACCAGACATCTCTCGATGAATGGGAAGAAAGAAACCACGACCAGACATCTCTCGATGAATGGGAAGAAAGAAACCACGACCAGACATCTCTCGATGAATGGGAAGAAAGAAACCACGACCAGACATCTCTCGATGAATGGGAAGAAAGAAACCACGACCAGACATCAACGGATGAATGGGAAGAAAGAAACCACGACCAGACATCTCTCGATGAATGGGAAGAAAGAAACCACGACCAGACATCTCTCGATGAATGGGAAGAAAGAAACCACGACCAGACATCTCGGATGAATGGGAAGAAAGAAACCACGACCAGACATCTCTCGATGAATGGGAAGAAAGAAACCACGACCAGACATCTCTCGATGAATGGGAAGAAAGAAACCACGACCAGACATCAACGGATGAATGGGAAGAAAGAAACCACGACCAGACATCTCTCGATGAATGGGAAGAAAGAAACCACGACCAGACATCTCTCGATGAATGGGAAGAAAGAAACCACGACCAGACATCAACGGATGAATGGGAAGAAAGAAACCACGACCAGACATCTCTCGATGAATGGGAAGAAAGAAACCACGACCAGACATCTCTCGATGAATGGGAAGAAAGAAACCACGACCAGACATCTCTCGGATGAATGGGAAGAAAGAAACCACGACCAGACATCTCTCGATGAATGGGAAGAAAGAAACCACGACCAGACATCTCTCGATGAATGGGAAGAAAGAAACCACGACCAGACATCTCTCGGATGAATGGGAAGAAAGAAACCACGACCAGACATCTCTCGATGAATGGGAAGAAAGAAACCACGACCAGACATCTCTCGATGAATGGGAAGAAAGAAACCACGACCAGACATCAACGGATGAATGGGAAGAAAGAAACCACGACCAGACATCTCTCGATGAATGGGAAGAAAGAAACCACGACCAGACATCTCTCGATGAATGGGAAGAAAGAAACCACGACCAGACATCAACGGATGAATGGGAAGAAAGAAACCACGACCAGACATCTCTCGATGAATGGGAAGAAAGAAACCACGACCAGACATCTCTCGATGAATGGGAAGAAAGAAACCACGACCAGACATCAACGGATGAATGGGAAGAAAGAAACCACGACCAGACATCTCTCGATGAATGGGAAGAAAGAAACCACGACCAGACATCTCTCGATGAATGGGAAGAAAGAAACCACGACCAGACATCTCTCGATGAATGGGAAGAAAGAAACCACGACCAGACATCTCTCGATGAATGGGAAGAAAGAAACCACGACCAGACATCTCTCGATGAATGGGAAGAAAGAAACCACGACCAGACATCTCTCGATGAATGGGAAGAAAGAAACCACGACCAGACATCTCTCGATGAATGGGAAGAAAGAAACCACGACCAGACATCTCTCGATGAATGGGAAGAAAGAAACCACGACCAGACATCTCTCGATGAATGGGAAGAAAGAAACCACGACCAGACATCTCTCGATGAATGGGAAGAAAGAAACCACGACCAGACATCTCTCGATGAATGGGAAGAAAGAAACCACGACCAGACATCTCTCGATGAATGGGAAGAAAGAAACCACGACCAGACATCTCTCGATGAATGGGAAGAAAGAAACCACGACCAGACATCTCTCGATGAATGGGAAGAAAGAAACCACGACCAGACATCTCTCGATGAATGGGAAGAAAGAAACCACGACCAGACATCTCTCGATGAATGGGAAGAAAGAAACCACGACCAGACATCTCTCGATGAATGGGAAGAAAGAAACCACGACCAGACATCTCTCGATGAATGGGAAGAAAGAAACCACGACCAGACATCAACGGATGAATGGGAAGAAAGAAACCACGACCAGACATCTCTCGATGAATGGGAAGAAAGAAACCACGACCAGACATCTCTCGATGAATGGGAAGAAAGAAACCACGACCAGACATCAACGATGAATGGGAAGAAAGAAACCACGACCAGACATCTCTCGATGAATGGGAAGAAAGAAACCACGACCAGACATCTCTCGATGAATGGGAAGAAAGAAACCACGACCAGACATCTCTCGATGAATGGGAAGAAAGAAACCACGACCAGACATCTCTCGATGAATGGGAAGAAAGAAACCACGACCAGACATCTCTCGATGAATGGGAAGAAAGAAACCACGACCAGACATCTCTCGGATGAATGGGAAGAAAGAAACCACGACCAGACATCTCTCGATGAATGGGAAGAAAGAAACCACGACCAGACATCTCTCGATGAATGGGAAGAAAGAAACCACGACCAGACATCTCTCGATGAATGGGAAGAAAGAAACCACGACCAGACATCTCTCGATGAATGGGAAGAAAGAAACCACGACCAGACATCTCTCGATGAATGGGAAGAAAGAAACCACGACCAGACATCTCTCGATGAATGGGAAGAAAGAAACCACGACCAGACATCTCTCGATGAATGGGAAGAAAGAAACCACGACCAGACATCTCTCGATGAATGGGAAGAAAGAAACCACGACCAGACATCAACGGATGAATGGGAAGAAAGAAACCACGACCAGACATCTCTCGATGAATGGGAAGAAAGAAACCACGACCAGACATCTCTCGATGAATGGGAAGAAAGAAACCACGACCAGACATCTCGGATGAATGGGAAGAAAGAAACCACGACCAGACATCTCTCGATGAATGGGAAGAAAGAAACCACGACCAGACATCTCTCGATGAATGGGAAGAAAGAAACCACGACCAGACATCTCTCGATGAATGGGAAGAAAGAAACCACGACCAGACATCTCTCGATGAATGGGAAGAAAGAAACCACGACCAGACATCTCTCGATGAATGGGAAGAAAGAAACCACGACCAGACATCTCTCGATGAATGGGAAGAAAGAAACCACGACCAGACATCTCTCGATGAATGGGAAGAAAGAAACCACGACCAGACATCTCTCGATGAATGGGAAGAAAGAAACCACGACCAGACATCTCTCGATGAATGGGAAGAAAGAAACCACGACCAGACATCTCTCGATGAATGGGAAGAAAGAAACCACGACCAGACATCTCTCGATGAATGGGAAGAAAGAAACCACGACCAGACATCTCTCGATGAATGGGAAGAAAGAAACCACGACCAGACATCTCTCGATGAATGGGAAGAAAGAAACCACGACCAGACATCTCTCGATGAATGGGAAGAAAGAAACCACGACCAGACATCTCTCGATGAATGGGAAGAAAGAAACCACGACCAGACATCTCTCGATGAATGGGAAGAAAGAAACCACGACCAGACATCTCTCGATGAATGGGAAGAAAGAAACCACGACCAGACATCTCTCGATGAATGGGAAGAAAGAAACCACGACCAG
This sequence comes from Lathyrus oleraceus, assembly GCF_024323335.1. Lineage (NCBI taxonomy): Eukaryota > Viridiplantae > Streptophyta > Magnoliopsida > Fabales > Fabaceae > Lathyrus > Lathyrus oleraceus. Next base: position 33,721 of record NW_026112992.1, read on the forward strand.
ACATCTCTCGATGAATGGGAAGAAAGAAACCACGACCAGACATCTCTCGATGAATGGGAAGAAAGAAACCACGACCAGACATCTCTCGATGAATGGGAAGAAAGAAACCACGACCAGACATCTCTCGATGAATGGGAAGAAAGAAACCACGACCAGACATCTCTCGATGAATGGGAAGAAAGAAACCACGACCAGACATCTCTCGATGAATGGGAAGAAAGAAACCACGACCAGACATCTCTCGATGAATGGGAAGAAAGAAACCACGACCAGACATCTCTCGATGAATGGGAAGAAAGAAACCACGACCAGACATCTCTCGATGAATGGGAAGAAAGAAACCACGACCAGACATCTCTCGATGAATGGGAAGAAAGAAACCACGACCAGACATCAACGGATGAATGGGAAGAAAGAAACCACGACCAGACATCTCTCGATGAATGGGAAGAAAGAAACCACGACCAGACATCTCTCGATGAATGGGAAGAAAGAAACCACGACCAGACATCTCTCGATGAATGGGAAGAAAGAAACCACGACCAGACATCTCTCGATGAATGGGAAGAAAGAAACCACGACCAGACATCTCTCGATGAATGGGAAGAAAGAAACCACGACCAGACATCTCTCGATGAATGGGAAGAAAGAAACCACGACCAGACATCTCTCGATGAATGGGAAGAAAGAAACCACGACCAGACATCTCTCGATGAATGGGAAGAAAGAAACCACGACCAGACATCTCTCGATGAATGGGAAGAAAGAAACCACGACCAGACATCTCTCGATGAATGGGAAGAAAGAAACCACGACCAGACATCTCGGATGAATGGGAAGAAAGAAAACACGACCAGACATCTCTCGATGAATGGGAAGAAAGAAACCACGACCAGACATCTCTCGATGAATGGGAAGAAAGAAACCACGACCAGACATCTCTCGGATGAATGGGAAGAAAGAAACCACGACCAGACATCTCTTGATGAATGGGAAGAAAGAAACCACGACCAGACATCTCTCGATGAATGGGAAGAAAGAAACCACGACCAGACATCAACGGATGAATGGGAAGAAAGAAACCACGACCAGACATCTCTCGATGAATGGGAAGAAAGAAACCACGACCAGACATCTCTCGATGAATGGGAAGAAAGAAACCACGACCAGACATCAACGGATGAATGGGAAGAAAGAAACCACGACCAGACATCTCTCGATGAATGGGAAGAAAGAAACCACGACCAGACATCTCTCGATGAATGGGAAGAAAGAAACCACGACCAGACATCTCTCGATGAATGGGAAGAAAGAAACCACGACCAGACATCTCTCGATGAATGGGAAGAAAGAAACCACGACCAGACATCTCTCGATGAATGGGAAGAAAGAAACCACGACCAGACATCTCTCGATGAATGGGAAGAAAGAAACCACGACCAGACATCTCTCGATGAATGGGAAGAAAGAAACCACGACCAGACATCTCTCGATGAATGGGAAGAAAGAAACCACGACCAGACATCTCTCGATGAATGGGAAGAAAGAAACCACGACCAGACATCTCTCGATGAATGGGAAGAAAGAAACCACGACCAGACATCTCTCGATGAATGGGAAGAAAGAAACCACGACCAGACATCTCTCGATGAATGGGAAGAAAGAAACCACGACCAGACATCTCTCGATGAATGGGAAGAAAGAAACCACGACCAGACATCTCTCGATGAATGGGAAGAAAGAAACCACGACCAGACATCTCTCGATGAATGGGAAGAAAGAAACCACGACCAGACATCTCTCGATGAATGGGAAGAAAGAAACCACGACCAGACATCTCTCGATGAATGGGAAGAAAGAAACCACGACCAGACATCTCTCGATGAATGGGAAGAAAGAAACCACGACCAGACATCTCTCGATGAATGGGAAGAAAGAAACCACGACCAGACATCTCTCGATGAATGGGAAGAAAGAAACCACGACCAGACATCTCTCGATGAATGGGAAGAAAGAAACCACGACCAGACATCTCTCGATGAATGGGAAGAAAGAAACCACGACCAGACATCTCTCGATGAATGGGAAGAAAGAAACCACGACCAGACATCTCTCGATGAATGGGAAGAAAGAAACCACGACCAGACATCTCTCGATGAATGGGAAGAAAGAAACCACGACCAGACATCTCTCGATGAATGGGAAGAAAGAAACCACGACCAGACATCTCTCGATGAATGGGAAGAAAGAAACCACGACCAGACATCTCTCGATGAATGGGAAGAAAGAAACCACGACCAGACATCTCTCGATGAATGGGAAGAAAGAAACCACGACCAGACATCTCTCGATGAATGGGAAGAAAGAAACCACGACCAGACATCTCTCGATGAATGGGAAGAAAGAAACCACGACCAGACATCTCTCGATGAATGGGAAGAAAGAAACCACGACCAGACATCTCTCGATGAATGGGAAGAAAGAAACCACGACCAGACATCTCTCGATGAATGGGAAGAAAGAAACCACGACCAGACATCTCTCGATGAATGGGAAGAAAGAAACCACGACCAGACATCTCTCGATGAATGGGAAGAAAGAAACCACGACCAGACATCTCTCGATGAATGGGAAGAAAGAAACCACGACCAGACATCTCTCGATGAATGGGAAGAAAGAAACCACGACCAGACATCTCTCGATGAATGGGAAGAAAGAAACCACGACCAGACATCTCTCGATGAATGGGAAGAAAGAAACCACGACCAGACATCTCTCGATGAATGGGAAGAAAGAAACCACGACCAGACATCTCTCGATGAATGGGAAGAAAGAAACCACGACCAGACATCTCTCGATGAATGGGAAGAAAGAAACCACGACCAGACATCTCTCGATGAATGGGAAGAAAGAAACCACGACCAGACATCTCTCGATGAATGGGAAGAAAGAAACCACGACCAGACATCTCTCGATGAATGGGAAGAAAGAAACCACGACCAGACATCTCTCGATGAATGGGAAGAAAGAAACCACGACCAGACATCTCTCGATGAATGGGAAGAAAGAAACCACGACCAGACATCTCTCGATGAATGGGAAGAAAGAAACCACGACCAGACATCTCTCGATGAATGGGAAGAAAGAAACCACGACCAGACATCTCTCGATGAATGGGAAGAAAGAAACCACGACCAGACATCTCTCGATGAATGGGAAGAAAGAAACCACGACCAGACATCTCTCGATGAATGGGAAGAAAGAAACCACGACCAGACATCTCTCGATGAATGGGAAGAAAGAAACCACGACCAGACATCTCTCGATGAATGGGAAGAAAGAAACCACGACCAGACATCTCTCGATGAATGGGAAGAAAGAAACCACGACCAGACATCTCTCGATGAATGGGAAGAAAGAAACCACGACCAGACATCTCTCGATGAATGGGAAGAAAGAAACCACGACCAGACATCTCTCGATGAATGGGAAGAAAGAAACCACGACCAGACATCTCTCGATGAATGGGAAGAAAGAAACCACGACCAGACATCTCTCGATGAATGGGAAGAAAGAAACCACGACCAGACATCTCTCGATGAATGGGAAGAAAGAAACCACGACCAGACATCTCTCGATGAATGGGAAGAAAGAAACCACGACCAGACATCTCTCGATGAATGGGAAGAAAGAAACCACGACCAGACATCTCTCGATGAATGGGAAGAAAGAAACCACGACCAGACATCTCTCGATGAATGGGAAGAAAGAAACCACGACCAGACATCTCTCGATGAATGGGAAGAAAGAAACCACGACCAGACATCTCTCGATGAATGGGAAGAAAGAAACCACGACCAGACATCTCTCGATGAATGGGAAGAAAGAAACCACGACCAGACATCTCTCGATGAATGGGAAGAAAGAAACCACGACCAGACATCTCTCGGATGAATGGGAAGAAAGAAACCACGACCAGACATCTCTCGATGAATGGGAAGAAAGAAACCACGACCAGACATCTCTCGATGAATGGGAAGAAAGAAACCACGACCAGACATCAACGGATGAATGGGAAGAAAGAAACCACGACCAGACATCTCTCGATGAATGGGAAGAAAGAAACCACGACCAGACATCTCTCGATGAATGGGAAGAAAGAAACCACGACCAGACATCTCTCGATGAATGGGAAGAAAGAAACCACGACCAGACATCTCTCGATGAATGGGAAGAAAGAAACCACGACCAGACATCTCTCGATGAATGGGAAGAAAGAAACCACGACCAGACATCTCTCGATGAATGGGAAGAAAGAAACCACGACCAGACATCTCTCGATGAATGGGAAGAAAGAAACCACGACCAGACATCTCTCGATGAATGGGAAGAAAGAAACCACGACCAGACATCTCTCGATGAATGGGAAGAAAGAAACCACGACCAGACATCTCTCGATGAATGGGAAGAAAGAAACCACGACCAGACATCTCTCGATGAATGGGAAGAAAGAAACCACGACCAGACATCTCTCGATGAATGGGAAGAAAGAAACCACGACCAGACATCTCTCGATGAATGGGAAGAAAGAAACCACGACCAGACATCTCTCGATGAATGGGAAGAAAGAAACCACGACCAGACATCTCTCGATGAATGGGAAGAAAGAAACCACGACCAGACATCTCTCGATGAATGGGAAGAAAGAAACCACGACCAGACATCTCTCGATGAATGGGAAGAAAGAAACCACGACCAGACATCTCTCGATGAATGGGAAGAAAGAAACCACGACCAGACATCTCTCGATGAATGGGAAGAAAGAAACCACGACCAGACATCTCTCGATGAATGGGAAGAAAGAAACCACGACCAGACATCTCTCGATGAATGGGAAGAAAGAAACCACGACCAGACATCTCTCGATGAATGGGAAGAAAGAAACCACGACCAGACATCTCTCGATGAATGGGAAGAAAGAAACCACGACCAGACATCTCTCGATGAATGGGAAGAAAGAAACCACGACCAGACATCTCTCGATGAATGGGAAGAAAGAAACCACGACCAGACATCTCTCGATGAATGGGAAGAAAGAAACCACGACCAGACATCTCTCGATGAATGGGAAGAAAGAAACCACGACCAGACATCTCTCGATGAATGGGAAGAAAGAAACCACGACCAGACATCTCTCGATGAATGGGAAGAAAGAAACCACGACCAGACATCTCTCGATGAATGGGAAGAAAGAAACCACGACCAGACATCTCTCGATGAATGGGAAGAAAGAAACCACGACCAGACATCTCTCGATGAATGGGAAGAAAGAAACCACGACCAGACATCTCTCGATGAATGGGAAGAAAGAAACCACGACCAGACATCTCTCGATGAATGGGAAGAAAGAAACCACGACCAGACATCTCTCGATGAATGGGAAGAAAGAAACCACGACCAGACATCTCTCGATGAATGGGAAGAAAGAAACCACGACCAGACATCTCTCGATGAATGGGAAGAAAGAAACCACGACCAGACATCTCTCGATGAATGGGAAGAAAGAAACCACGACCAGACATCTCTCGATGAATGGGAAGAAAGAAACCACGACCAGACATCTCTCGATGAATGGGAAGAAAGAAACCACGACCAGACATCTCTCGATGAATGGGAAGAAAGAAACCACGACCAGACATCTCTCGATGAATGGGAAGAAAGAAACCACGACCAGACATCTCTCGATGAATGGGAAGAAAGAAACCACGACCAGACATCTCTCGATGAATGGGAAGAAAGAAACCACGACCAGACATCTCTCGATGAATGGGAAGAAAGAAACCACGACCAGACATCTCTCGATGAATGGGAAGAAAGAAACCACGACCAGACATCTCTCGATGAATGGGAAGAAAGAAACCACGACCAGACATCTCTCGATGAATGGGAAGAAAGAAACCACGACCAGACATCTCTCGATGAATGGGAAGAAAGAAACCACGACCAGACATCTCTCGATGAATGGGAAGAAAGAAACCACGACCAGACATCTCTCGATGAATGGGAAGAAAGAAACCACGACCAGACATCTCTCGATGAATGGGAAGAAAGAAACCACGACCAGACATCTCTCGATGAATGGGAAGAAAGAAACCACGACCAGACATCTCTCGATGAATGGGAAGAAAGAAACCACGACCAGACATCTCTCGATGAATGGGAAGAAAGAAACCACGACCAGACATCTCTCGATGAATGGGAAGAAAGAAACCACGACCAGACATCTCTCGATGAATGGGAAGAAAGAAACCACGACCAGACATCTCTCGGATGAATGGGAAGAAAGAAACCACGACCAGACATCTCTCGATGAATGGGAAGAAAGAAACCACGACCAGACATCTCTCGATGAATGGGAAGAAAGAAACCACGACCAGACATCTCTCGATGAATGGGAAGAAAGAAACCACGACCAGACATCTCTCGATGAATGGGAAGAAAGAAACCACGACCAGACATCTCTCGATGAATGGGAAGAAAGAAACCACGACCAGACATCTCTCGATGAATGGGAAGAAAGAAACCACGACCAGACATCTCTCGATGAATGGGAAGAAAGAAACCACGACCAGACATCTCTCGATGAATGGGAAGAAAGAAACCACGACCAGACATCTCTCGATGAATGGGAAGAAAGAAACCACGACCAGACATCTCTCGATGAATGGGAAGAAAGAAACCACGACCAGACATCTCTCGATGAATGGGAAGAAAGAAACCACGACCAGACATCTCTCGATGAATGGGAAGAAAGAAACCACGACCAGACATCTCTCGATGAATGGGAAGAAAGAAACCACGACCAGACATCTCTCGATGAATGGGAAGAAAGAAACCACGACCAGACATCTCTCGATGAATGGGAAGAAAGAAACCACGACCAGACATCTCTCGATGAATGGGAAGAAAGAAACCACGACCAGACATCTCTCGATGAATGGGAAGAAAGAAACCACGACCAGACATCTCTCGATGAATGGGAAGAAAGAAACCACGACCAGACATCTCTCGATGAATGGGAAGAAAGAAACCACGACCAGACATCTCTCGATGAATGGGAAGAAAGAAACCACGACCAGACATCTCTCGATGAATGGGAAGAAAGAAACCACGACCAGACATCTCTCGATGAATGGGAAGAAAGAAACCACGACCAGACATCTCTCGATGAATGGGAAGAAAGAAACCACGACCAGACATCTCTCGATGAATGGGAAGAAAGAAACCACGACCAGACATCTCTCGATGAATGGGAAGAAAGAAACCACGACCAGACATCTCTCGATGAATGGGAAGAAAGAAACCACGACCAGACATCTCTCGATGAATGGGAAGAAAGAAACCACGACCAGACATCTCTCGATGAATGGGAAGAAAGAAACCACGACCAGACATCTCTCGATGAATGGGAAGAAAGAAACCACGACCAGACATCTCTCGATGAATGGGAAGAAAGAAACCACGACCAGACATCTCTCGATGAATGGGAAGAAAGAAACCACGACCAGACATCTCTCGATGAATGGGAAGAAAGAAACCACGACCAGACATCTCTCGATGAATGGGAAGAAAGAAACCACGACCAGACATCTCTCGATGAATGGGAAGAAAGAAACCACGACCAGACATCTCTCGATGAATGGGAAGAAAGAAACCACGACCAGACATCTCTCGGATGAATGGGAAGAAAGAAACCACGACCAGACATCTCTCGATGAATGGGAAGAAAGAAACCACGACCAGACATCTCTCGATGAATGGGAAGAAAGAAACCACGACCAGACATCTCTCGATGAATGGGAAGAAAGAAACCACGACCAGACATCTCTCGATGAATGGGAAGAAAGAAACCACGACCAGACATCTCTCGATGAATGGGAAGAAAGAAACCACGACCAGACATCTCTCGATGAATGGGAAGAAAGAAACCACGACCAGACATCTCTCGATGAATGGGAAGAAAGAAACCACGACCAGACATCTCTCGATGAATGGGAAGAAAGAAACCACGACCAGACATCTCTCGATGAATGGGAAGAAAGAAACCACGACCAGACATCTCTCGATGAATGGGAAGAAAGAAACCACGACCAGACATCTCTCGATGAATGGGAAGAAAGAAACCACGACCAGACATCTCTCGATGAATGGGAAGAAAGAAACCACGACCAGACATCTCTCGATGAATGGGAAGAAAGAAACCACGACCAGACATCTCTCGATGAATGGGAAGAAAGAAACCACGACCAGACATCTCTCGATGAATGGGAAGAAAGAAACCACGACCAGACATCTCTCGATGAATGGGAAGAAAGAAACCACGACCAGACATCTCTCGATGAATGGGAAGAAAGAAACCACGACCAGACATCTCTCGATGAATGGGAAGAAAGAAACCACGACCAGACATCTCTCGATGAATGGGAAGAAAGAAACCACGACCAGACATCTCTCGATGAATGGGAAGAAAGAAACCACGACCAGACATCTCTCGATGAATGGGAAGAAAGAAACCACGACCAGACATCTCTCGATGAATGGGAAGAAAGAAACCACGACCAGACATCTCTCGATGAATGGGAAGAAAGAAACCACGACCAGACATCTCTCGATGAATGGGAAGAAAGAAACCACGACCAGACATCTCTCGATGAATGGGAAGAAAGAAACCACGACCAGACATCTCTCGATGAATGGGAAGAAAGAAACCACGACCAGACATCTCTCGATGAATGGGAAGAAAGAAACCACGACCAGACATCTCTCGATGAATGGGAAGAAAGAAACCACGACCAGACATCTCTCGATGAATGGGAAGAAAGAAACCACGACCAGACATCTCTCGATGAATGGGAAGAAAGAAACCACGACCAGACATCTCTCGATGAATGGGAAGAAAGAAACCACGACCAGACATCAACGGGATGAATGGGAAGAAAGAAACCACGACCAGACATCTCTCGATGAATGGGAAGAAAGAAACCACGACCAGACATCTCTCGATGAATGGGAAGAAAGAAACCACGACCAGACATCCACGGATGAATGGGAAGAAAGAAACCACGACCAGACATCTCTCGATGAATGGGAAGAAGAAAGAACCACGACCAGACATCTCTCGATGAATGGGAAGAAAGAAACCACGACCAGACATCTCTCGATGAATGGGAAGAAAGAAACCACGACCAGACATCTCTCGATGAATGGGAAGAAAGAAACCACGACCAGACATCTCGGATGAATGGGAAGAAAGAAACCACGACCAGACATCTCTCGATGAATGGGAAGAAAGAAACCACGGACCAGACATCTCTCGATGAATGGGAAGAAAGAAACCACGACCAGACATCTCTCGATGAATGGTGAAGAAAGCATAAACCACGACCAGACATCTCTCGATGAATGGGAAGAAAGAAACCACGACCAGACATCTCTCGATGAATGGGAAGAAAGAAACCACGACCAGACATCTCTCGATGAATGGGAAGAAAGAAACCACGACCAGACATCTCTCGATGAATGGGAAGAAAGAAACCACGACCAGACATCTCTCGATGAATGGGAAGAAAGAAACCACGACCAGACATCTCTCGATGAATGGGAAGAAAGAAACCACGACCAGACATCAACGGATGAATGGGAAGAAAGAAACCACGACCAGACATCTCTCGATGAATGGGAAGAAAGAAACCACGACCAGACATCTCTCGATGAATGGGAAGAAAGAAACCACGACCAGACATCTCTCGATGAATGGGAAGAAAGAAACCACGACCAGACATCTCTCGATGAATGGGAAGAAAGAAACCACGACCAGACATCTCTCGATGAATGGGAAGAAAGAAACCACGACCAGACATCTAACGATGAATGGGAAGAAAGAAACCACGACCAGACATCTCTCGATGAATGGGAAGAAAGAAACCACGACCAGACATCTCTCGATGAATGGGAAGAAAGAAACCACGACCAGACATCTTCGATGAATGGGAAGAAAGAAACCACGACCAGACATCTCTCGATGAATGGGCAAGAGAAAGAAGAAAGAAACCACGACCAGACATCTCTCGATGAATGGGAAGAAAGAAACCACGACCAGACATCTCTCGATGAATGGGAAGAAAGAAACCACGACCAGACATCTCTCGATGAATGGGAAGAAAGAAACCACGACCAGACATCTCTCGATGAATGGGAAGAAAGAAACCACGACCAGACATCTCTCGATGAATGGGAAGAAAGAAACCACGACCAGACATCTCTCGATGAATGGGAAGAAAGAAACCACGACCAGACATCTCTCGATGAATGGGAAGAAAGAAACCACGACCAGACATCTCTCGATGAATGGGAAGAAAGAAACCACGACCAGACATCTCTCGATGAATGGGAAGAAAGAAACCACGACCAGACATCTCTCGATGAATGGGAAGAAAGAAACCACGACCAGACATCTCTCGATGAATGGGAAGAAAGAAACCACGACCAGACATCAACGGATGAATGGGAAGAAAGAAACCACGACCAGACATCTCTCGATGAATGGGAAGAAAGAAACCACGACCAGACATCTCTCGATGAATGGGAAGAAAGAAACCACGACCAGACATCTCTCGATGAATGGGAAGAAAGAAACCACGACCAGACATCTCTCGATGAATGGGAAGAAAGAAACCACGACCAGACATCTCTCGATGAATGGGAAGAAAGAAACCACGACCAGACATCTCTCGATGAATGGGAAGAAAGAAACCACGACCAGACATCTCTCGATGAATGGGAAGAAAGAAACCACGACCAGACATCTCTCGATGAATGGGAAGAAAGAAACCACGACCAGACATCTCGGATGAATGGGAAGAAAGAAACCACGACCAGACATCTCTCGATGAATGGGAAGAAAGAAACCACGACCAGACATCTCTCGGATGAATGGGAAGAAAGAAACCACGACCAGACATCTCTCGATGAATGGGAAGAAAGAAACCACGACCAGACATCTCTCGATGAATGGGAAGAAAGAAACCACGACCAGACATCTCTCGATGAATGGGAAGAAAGAAACCACGACCAGACATCTCTCGATGAATGGGAAGAAAGAAACCACGACCAGACATCTCGGATGAATGGGAAGAAAGAAACCACGACCAGACATCTCTCGATGAATGGGAAGAAAGAAACCAAGAAACAAAAAAAGATAACAACACCGGAGAAGGAATAGAAAGAAACCCGACCAGACATGGAAAGGAAAAAAAAAAAAAAAAACCACACACAGACAATCTGGGATGAATAAAAAAAAAAAAACACCACCACACACATCTCTGATGAATGGGAAAAAAGAAACCACGACCAGACATCAACGGATGAATGGGAAGAAAGAAACCACGACCAGACATCTCTCGATGAATGGGAAAAAAGAAACCACGACCAGACATCTCTCGGATGAATGGGAAGAAAGAAACCACGACCAGACATCTCTCGATGAATGGGAAGAAAGAAACCACGACCAGACATCAACGGATGAATGGGAGAAAGAAACCACGACCAGACATCTCTCGATGAATGGGAAGAAAGAAACCACGACCAGACATCAACGATGAATGGGAAGAAAGAAACCACGACCAGACATCTCTCGATGAATGGGAAGAAAGAAACCACGACCAGACATCTCTCGATGAATGGGAAGAAAGAAACCACGACCAGACATCTCTCGGATGAATGGGAAGAAAGAAACCACGACCAGACATCTCTCGATGAATGGGAAGAAAGAAACCACGACCAGACATCTCTCGATGAATGGGAAGAAAGAAACCACGACCAGACATCTCTCGGATGAATGGGAAGAAAGAAACCACGACCAGACATCTCTCGATGAATGGGAAGAAAGAAACCACGACCAGACATCTCTCGATGAATGGGAAGAAAGAAACCACGACCAGACATCTCGGATGAATGGGAAGAAAGAAACCACGACCAGACATCTCTCGATGAATGGGAAGAAAGAAACCACGACCAGACATCTCTCGATGAATGGGAAGAAAGAAACCACGACCAGACATCTCGGATGAATGGGAAGAAAGAAACCACGACCAGACACGATGAATGGGAAGAAAGAAACCACGACCAGACATCTCTCGATGAATGGGAAGAAAGAAACCACGACCAGACATCTCTCGATGAATGGGAAGAAAGAAACCACGACCAGACATCTCTCGATGAATGGGAAGAAAGAAACCACGACCAGACATCTCTCGATGAATGGGAAGAAAGAAACCACGACCAGACATCTCTCGATGAATGGGAAGAAAGAAACCACGACCAGACATCTCTCGGATGAATGGGAAGAAAGAAACCACGACCAGACATCTCTCGATGAATGGGAAGAAAGAAACCACGACCAGACATCAACGGATGAATGGGAAGAAAGAAACCACGACCAGACATCTCTCGATGAATGGGAAGAAAGAAACCACGACCAGACATCTCGGATGAATGGGAAGAAAGAAACCACGACCAGACATCTCTCGATGAATGGGAAGAAAGAAACCACGACCAGACATCTCTCGATGAATGGGAAGAAAGAAACCACGACCAGACATCTCCGATGAATGGGAAGAAAAAAACCACGACCAGACATCTCTCGATGAATGGGAAGAAAGAAACCACGACCAGACATCTCGGATGAATGGGAAGAAAGAAACCACGACCAGACATCTCTCGATGAATGGGAAGAAAGAAACCACGACCAGACATCTCAACGATGAATGGGAAGAAAGAAAACCACGACCAGACATCTCTCGATGAATGGGAAGAAAGAAACCACGACCAGACATCTCTCGATGAATGGGAAGAAAGAAACCACGACCAGACATCTCTCGATGAATGGGAAGAAAGAAACCACGACCAGACATCTCTCGGATGAATGGGAAGAAAGAAACCACGACCAGACATCTCTCGATGAATGGGAAGAAAGAAACCACGACCAGACATCTCTCGATGAATGGGAAGAAAGAAAAGAAAGAAACCACGACCAGACATCTCTCGATGAATGGGAAGAAAGAAACCACGACCAGACATCTCGGATGAATGGGAAGAAAGAAACCACGACCAGACATCTCTCGATGAATGGGAAGAAAGAAACCACGACCAGACATCTCTCGATGAATGGGAAGAAAGAAACCACGACCAGACATCTCTCGGATGAATGGGAAGAAAGAAACCACGACCAGACATCTCTCGATGAATGGGAAGAAAGAAACCACGACCAGACATCTCTCGATGAATGGGAAGAAAGAAACCACGACCAGACATCTCCGATGAATGGGAAGAAAGAAACCACGACCAGACATCTCTCGATGAATGGGAAGAAAGAAACCACGACCAGACATCTCTCGATGAATGGGAAGAAAGAAGCACGACCAGACATCTCTCGATGAATGGGAAGAAAGAAACCACGACCAGACATCTCTCGATGAATGGGAAGAAAGAAACCACGACCAGACATCTCCCGATGAATGGGAAGAAAGAAACCACGACCAGACATCTCTCGATGAATGGGAAGAAAGAAACCACGACCAGACATCTCCGATGAATGGGAAGAAAGAAACCACGACCAGACATCTCTCGATGAATGGGAAGAAAGAAACCACGACCAGACATCTCTCGATGAATGGGAAGAAAGAAACCACGACCCTCTCGATGAATGGGAAGAAAGAAACCACGACCAGACATCTCTCGATGAATGGGAAGAAAGAAACCACGACCAGACATCTCTCGATGAATGGGAAGAAAGAAACCACGACCAGACATCTCTCGATGAATGGGAAGAAAGAAACCACGACCAGACATCTCTCGATGAATGGGAAGAAAGAAACCACGACCAGACATCTCTCGATGAATGGGAAGAAAGAAACCACGACCAGACATCTCTGGATGAATGGGAAGAAAAAAACCACGACCAGACATCTCTCGATGAATGGGAAGAAAGAAACCACGACCAGACATCTCTCGATGAATGGGAAGAAAGAAACCACGACCAGACATCAACCGATGAATGGGAAGAAAGAAACCACGACCAGACATCTCTCGATGAATGGGAAGAAAGAAACCACGACCAGACATCTCTCGATGAATGGGAAGAAAGAAACCACGACCAGACATCAATCGATGAATGGGAAGAAAGAAACCACGACCAGACATCTCTCGATGAATGGGAAGAAAGAAACCACGACCAGACATCTCTCGATGAATGGGAAGAAAGAAACCACGACCAGACATCTCTCGATGAATGGGAAGAAAGAAACCACGACCAGACATCTCTCGATGAATGGGAAGAAAGAAACCACGACCAGACATCTCTCGATGAATGGGAAGAAAGAAACCACGACCAGACATTTCGGATGAATGGGAAGAAAGAAACACGACGACCAGACATCTCTCGATGAATGGGAAGAAAGAAACCACGACCAGACATCTCTCGATGAATGGGAAGAAAGAAACCACGACCAGACATCTCCCGATGAATGGGAAGAAAGAAACCACGACCAGACATCTCTCGATGAATGGGAAGAAAGAAACCACGACCAGACATCTCTCGATGAATGGGAAGAAAGAAA
>NW_026112993.1:0-48303 GCF_024323335.1 Lathyrus oleraceus
CCACAACTGAGTCAAATTTCATGGGTTTAACATCAACATTTTCATCATTCCCGCAATTCAATCAATTTCATGGGTTTAACATCAACATTTTCATCATTCCCACAACTGAATCAAATTTCATGGGTTTAACATCAATATTTTCATCATTCCCGCAATTCAATCAAATTTCATGGGTTTAACATCAACATTTTCATCATGCCTACCACTCATAAAAATTTCATGGGTTTAACAACAACATTTTCATCATGCACACAATTCAATCAAATTTTATGGGTTTAACATCATCTTTTTCATCATTCCCACAATTCAATCAAATTTCATGGGTTTAACATCATCATTTTTATCATTACCACAATTAAATCAAATTTCATGGGTTTAACATCAACATTTTCATCATGCCTACCATTCAATCAAATTTCATGGGTTTAACATCAACATTTTCATCATTCCCATAACTCAAACAAATTTCATGGGTTTAACATCAACATTTTCATCATTCCCAGTATTCAATCAAATTTCATGGGTTTAACATCATCATTTTCATCATTCCCATAATTCAATCAAATTTCATGAGTTTAACATCATCATTTTTATCTTTCCCACAATTCAATCAAATTTCATGGGTTTAACATCAACATTTTCATCATGCCTACCACTCAATAAAATTTCATGGGTTTAACAACAACATTTTCATCATGCACACAATTCAATCAAATTTTATGGGTTTAACATCATCTTTTTCATCATTCCCACAATTCAATCAAATTTCATGGGTTTAACATCATCATTTTTATCATTACCACAATTCAATCAAATTTCATGGGTTTAACATCAACATTTTCATCATGCCTACCATTCAATCAAGTTTCATGGGTTTAGCATCAACATTTTCATCATTCCACAAATTCAATCAAATTTCATGGTTTAACACCATCTTTTTCATCATTCCCACAATTTAATCAAATTTCACGGGTTTAACACCATCTTTTTCATCATTCCCACAATTCAATCAAATTTCATGGGTTTAACATCATCATTTTTATCATTCCCACAATTCAATCTAATTTCATGGGTTTAACAACAACATTTTCATCATTCACACAATTCAATCAAATTTCATGAGTTTAACATCAACATTTTCATCATTCCCACAATGCAATCAAATTTCATGGGTTTAGCAACAACATTTTCATCATTCACACAATTCAATCAAATTTATGGGTTTAACAACAAATTTTAATCATTCACATAATTCAATCAAATTTCTTGGTTTTAACAACAATATTTTCATTTATTCCCACAATTCAATCAACTTTCATGGGTTCAACATCATCATTTTTATCATTCCAACAATTCAATCAAATTTCATGGGTTTAACATCAACATTTTCATCATTCGCAAAATTCAATCCAATTTCATGGGTTTAACATCAATATTTCATCATTTTCACAATTCAATCAAATTTCATATGTTTAACGACAACGTTTTCATCATTCACACAATTCAATCAAATTTCAAAGGTTTAACAACAATATTTTCATCATTCACACAATTCAATCCAATTTCATGGGTTTAATAACAACATTTTCATCAGTCCCACAATTCAATTAAATTTCATGGGTTTAACATCAACATTTTCATCATTCCCACAATTCAATCAAATTTCATGGGTTTAACATCATCATTTTCATCATTCCCACAATTCAATCGAATTTCATGGGTTTAGCATCAACATTTTCATAATTCCCACAACTGAGTCAAATTTCATGGGTTTAACATCAACATTTTCATCATTCCCGCAATTCAATCAAATTTCATGGGTTTAACATCAACATTTTCATCATTCCCACAACTGAATCAGATTTCATGGGTTTAACATCAACATTTTCATCATTCCCGCAATTCAATCAAATTTCATGGGTTTAACAACAACATTTCCATTATTCACAGAATTCAATCAAAGTTCATGGGTATAACATCAATATTTCGTCATTTCCATAATTCAATCAAATTTCATAGGTTTAACTACAACATTTTCATCATTCACACAATCCAATCAAATTTCATGGGTATAATAACAACATTTTCATCATTCCCACAATTCAATCAAATTTCATGGGTTTAATGTAACACCCCGATGAAATAAGGATAATTATTTAATTTAAATTAATATAATATTTATTAATTTAATTAATTAATTGGATTTTCATTATTGGTTTATTATTATTATTATTATTATTATTATTATTATTGGAATAAAAGTAGAAATCAGTAAAAAGGTCCCATTTAGTAAAAGAGTTATTTTCACGTGAAAAGGAAAAAGAGACAGAAAAGTGAAGAAAAGTGGAAAAAGAGCCAGAGAACAAGGGTTGAAGAGAGGAAGTGCTTGAAGCTACAAGATTCGCCGGATTAACTCAGGTAAGGGGGGTTTATCATCAATTAATGGGTATTATGGGATAATATGTGATGGGTAGTGAGAAACCATTGATTTGCCTCTGATTGAATGATGTATGATGAATTTGTGAACTTTTGGGATGAACGAAATTTGGATTATAATTAAAGAAATTCGTAGGAATTAGAGGTAGAAAGGTTAGCAATTTGTGAAATCGAAAGTGTATGATTCGTGTTAGATGATATGAATGAATCGTGTGTAAATTTGGACTGTGGAAGGTTGAATTGGATAGATCTCGTAGCAGAGAAAGCCATTGCAGATCTGGAAATTCTGGTTTCTGGTCATACGCGTATGGCACTAGGCAGTACGCGTATGATATGGCTGGTACGCGTATGGATGAGGCCTTACGCGTATGGGTGAGAAAGATGATGTTTTGAACGTGAAATTGTCTCTGTTGGTACGCGTATGGGAGAGTGGTACGCGTAGCATACGCGTATGGGACAGATGATACGCGTATGGGTTGGGCGAGGAAACGCGCCATACGCGTATGGGCATAGGCAATACGCGTATGGACAGACTTGTGGTTTTCCTAAACTGTTCTTGTGTAGTTTTTGGTTGTTTAGGCTGAGTGATGTAACTTAGCTGATGTATGACGTAGTAGGGATCATTTCCCGTTGTTTTGAGTAGTCTAGGTATTAGTAGAGTGTGCTAATACTGTGTTTGATTATGCGGCATGATATGATATGCTTTTGTGATAAAATGTGTTGATGTGTGATGGTATGCATGATGCTGTGAATGTATCAGTTATGTATGCATTTGTGAATAGACTGTTTTATGGCTTAGAGTATGAGCATATGTCTATTCTTGAGTTGTTGTTGTTGTTGCATTGCTAGATGATTAGCATGCATATTGTGGCCTTTATGGTGGTAGCTAATTCCCATGGTGAGGAATTAGTGATGTTAGTCATTTTGGACTGTTGTAGATGTTTGCATGCTAGGTGATTTAGCGTGCATAGCATGGCCCATTTGGGGTGGTAGCTAATTCCCATGGTGAGGAATTAGTGATGAGAGTCACTAGGTCTCAAATGAGTGAGACTAGTGAGCTTGGTAGCCGTACCTGGATTTGGTCGGTGAAGTTGAACTATATGTTCATGAATAGTCGGTACCGCATGCATGGAGTCTCATTGCATAATATATGTATGGCGTATAATATGAATGGATGTATTCCAATATTATACGTGTGTTGTGTTGGTGTTGAGTATTATGTTGAGTTGAAGTGCTGTTGCTGAATATATGTTTGGATTAGGGTGATGAAATGTGTTAAAATTACTTAGCATTACATAATGTTTTATAATGCTTATTATATTGATTGAGGAACTCACCCTTACAACTATTTTTCAGGTAACGAGAAATGAGTTGAGTAGAAGCGAATGCTTGGAGTCTAGTGTAGTCTCCTTAGTGGGTCATGCTCTGATAGATGTAACATCGGGAGGGAACCTTTTAATCATGTTGTTAATGATCGTTGAACCAGTTTACATGTAGTATGTTACATGTTTTGATTGAATTGATTTATGTCCGCTGCGATTTATGCAAATGTTTAAGTTTTAATTTAAATAAAGAGCATGACAGATATTTTGGAACATAGTGTGAAAATGTTGTGTGACACCCTTCGGGGCATAATTACTCTGATTGATATTTTTATTATTTTAATTAAATATTTGGGGTATTTAGAAGGGTGTTACATTAGTGGTATCAGAGCATAGTCGGTCGAGTCGAGTCGTAATTATTCTGTTTCCCCTGTACGGTATAGGTGTTGTGTAACCCTATTAGTACTCATTGTTTTAGTTTGTTTGGGGTTTCAGAATAGAGATGGCTGGAAGAGGTAGAGATGATGCTGCAATTGCTGAGGCTCTGGGTATGCTAGCTGGAGTACTTGGAGGAAATCCGAATGTGGTGGGAATGGGAGCTGCTCGTCAACTGAGTGAGTTCCAGAAGAACAATCCTCCAATGTTCAAGGGAGCATACGATCCAGATGGTGCTCAGAAGTGGTTGAAGGAGATTGAGAGAATCTTCCGAGTGACTGAGTGTGTCGATAACCAGAAGGTCAGGTTCGGTACGCATATGCTGTCAGAGGAAGCAGATGATTGGTGGGTTGCTACCCGCACTGAGTTGGAATCTGCTGGGAATGCTGAGATCACTTGGGCTGTGTTTAGAGAGAGATTCCTGAGGAAGTACTTTCCAGAGGATGTCAGAGGAAAGAAAGAGATAGAGTTCTTGGAATTGAAGCAGGGTAACAGGTGTGTTACTGAGTATGCTGCTAAGTTCACAGAGCTGTCAAAGTATTACACTCCCTATAATGAGGCTGCTGGAGAATTTTCGAAATGTGTGAAGTTTGAGAACGGGTTGCGTCCCGAGATCAAACAAGCCATTGGGTATCAGCGGATTAGAGTGTTTTCTGATTTGGTTGACTGTTGCAGAATTTTTGAACAGGATTCCAAAGCCAGAGCAGAGAGCTATCAGCAAAGGGTTGATAGGAAAGGTAAGAATCAGATTGATCGTGGGAAACCGTATGCAGCTGGCAAAGGTTTTCAGAAGCAGAGTGGGATGAAGAGGCCTAGTGGGGGAGACTCCAGTGCCCCTGCTAAGTGTTACAGATGTGGTCAGGCTGGACATCGTTTCCATGAGTGTACCAGTAATGAGAAGAAGTGTTTCAAGTGTGGAAAAGGTGGTCATTTGGCTGCAGAGTGCCGGTTGAAGACTCTGACTTGCTTCAACTGTGGAGAAGTGGGTCATATCAGCCCACAGTGTCCTAAGCCGAAGAAAGAGAATCAGTCGGGAGGCAAGGTCTTTGCTTTATCAGGTTCTGAGACTGCTGCAGATGATCGTTTGATCCGAGGTACGTGTTATATTAATGGCTTTCCTCTTGTAGCTATTATTGACACCGGTGCTACTCATTCCTTTATATCTTTGGATTGTGCTGTGAAACTTAAGTTAGAGATATCTGAGATGCTTGGAAGTATGGTGATTGATACTCCTGCGAAGGGTTCAGTGACTACTACTTCAGTTTGTTTGAATTGTCCTTTGAGTATTTTTGGTAGAGACTTTGGGATAGACCTTGTGTGTCTTCCACTAGTGCAGATTGATGTTATCTTGGGAATGAACTGGTTGGTGTTTAACCGAGTTTCTATCAACTGTTTTGATAAGACTGTGATATTTCCTGAGATTGAAGAAGGAAAGAGTTTGTTTCTATCAGCCAAGCAGGTGAATGAGGAAGTAGCAGATGGGGCGGAGTTGTTTATGCTGTTAGCGACTTTGGAGGCTAAAGATAAACTGGTGTTTGGCGATCTAGCCGTGGTGTGTGATTTTCCTGATGTGTTTCCAGGAGAAGTGAATGAATTACCGCCAGAGCGTGAAGTTGAGTTCTCGATTGATTTGGTACCTGGTACTAGGCCGATATCGATGGCTCCGTACCGTATGTCTGCTGTTGAGTTAACTGAATTGAAAAGTCAGTTGGAAGATCTGTTGGATAAGAAGTTTATTCGTCCGAGTGTGTCACCGTGGGGTGCACCAGTGTTGTTGGTTAAGAAGAAAGAAGGTACTATGAGGTTGTGTGTGGACTACAGGCAACTGAATAAAGTGACGATCAAGAATCAATATCCTTTGCCGAGGATTGATGATTTGATGGATCAGTTGGTTGGGGCGAGTGTGTTCAGCAAGATAGATTTGAGATCTGGGTATCATCAGATACGTGTGAAAACTGAGGATATTCAGAAGACTGCTTTCAGAACAAGGTATGGACATTATGAGTATTCTGTAATGCCTTTTGGTGTGACTAATGCGCCTGGAGTATTTATGGAGTATATGAATAGGATTTTCCATCCGTACCTAGATAAGTTTGTTGTGGTGTTTATTGATGACATTTTGGTGTATTCGAAATCTAAAGAAGAGCATGCTGAGCATTTGAGAGTGGTTTTAGAAGTTCTACGAGAAAAGAAGTTGTTTGCTAAACTGTCTAAGTGTGAATTTTGGTTAGAAGAGGTTAGTTTTCTTGGTCATGTGACTTCAAGAGGTGGTGTTGCTGTTGATCCTTCTAAGATAGAAGCGGTATCTAAGTGGGAAGCTCCGAAGTCAGTTTCTGAGATAAGAAGTTTTCTTGGACTTGCAGGTCTGCTCCTATTTTGATATTACCGAGTCCGTCAGAACTATTTGAGGTTTTCTGTGATGCTTCATTGTTGGGTTTGGGTGGTGTGTTGATGCAGAATAAGCAGGTTATAGCTTATGCTTCGAGACAACTGAGGGTTCATGAGAGGAACTATCCGACACACGATTTAGAGTTGGCAGCTGTGGTATTTGTTCTGAAATTATGGAGGCATTACTTGTATGGGTCAAGATTTGAAGTTTTCAGTGACCATAAAAGTTTAAAGTATTTGTTTGATCAGAAAGAACTGAATATGAGACAGAGGAGATGGTTAGAATTTCTGAAGGATTATGACTTTGGTTTGAATTACCATCCGGGTAAAGCAAATGTAGTGGCTGATGCGTTGAGTCGGAAATCATTGCATATGTCTATGTTAATGGTTAAGGAATTGGATTTAATTGAGCAGTTTAGAGACTTGAGTTTGGTGTGTGAGAGTACTCGCACCAGTGTTAAATTGGGAATGTTGAAGTTAACAAGTGGTATTCTGGATGAGATCAGAGAGGGTCAGAAATCCGATGTGTTTTTGGTTGATAAGTTGACTTTAGTGAATCAAGGCCAAGGTGGTGAATTCAGAGTTGATGAGAATGGTGTTTTGAAATTTGGTAATCGGGTGTGTATTCCGGATGTTACCGAACTTAAGAAGAGTATTCTGGAGGAAGGACATCGTAGTGGCTTGAGTATTCATCCTGGAGCTACGAAGATGTATCATGATTTGAAAAAGTTATTTTGGTGGCCGGGAATGAAAAGAGAAATTGCGAGTTTTGTTTATTCCTGTTTGATTTGTCAGAAGTCGAAAATTGAGCATCAGAAGCCGTCTGGGCTAATGCAACCGTTGGCTATTCCAGAGTGGAAGTGGGATAGTATCAGTATGGATTTCGTTTCTGGTTTACCGAGGACAAGTAAGAATTGTGAAGCTATTTGGGTGATTGTTGACAGATTGACGAAATCGGCTCATTTCATTCCGATCAGAATGGATTATCCGTTAGAGAGATTAGCCGAGTTGTATATTGAGAAGACTGTAAGTTTGCATGGTATTCCGTCGAGCATTGTTTCGGACAGAGATCCTAGATTTACATCGAAGTTTTGGGAAGGTTTGCAGAAGGCTTTGGGAACTAAGCTGAGATTGAGTTCTGCATATCATCCGCAGACTGATGGTCAGACTGAGAGGACGATTCAATCACTGGAGGATCTTTTGAGGGCTTGTGTTTTGGAAAAAGGAGGTACTTGGGATTGTTATTTGCCTTTGATTGAGTTTACCTACAACAATAGTTTTCATTCGAGCATTGGTATGGCACCGTTTGAAGCTTTGTATGGTAGGAGATGTCGGACACCTTTATGTTGGTATGAGTCCGGTGAGAGTGCTGTGGTTGGACCGGAGATTGTTCAACAGACCACGGAAAGGATTAAGATGATTCAGGAGAAGATGAGAATCGCTCAGAGTCGTCAGAAGAGCTATCATGATAAGAGGAGGAAGTCACTTGAGTTCCAAGAGGGAGATCATGTGTTTCTTCGTGTTACTCCGATAACTGGTGTTGGTCGAGCTTTGAAGTCGAAGAAGTTGACGCCTCGATTTATTGGTCCTTATCAGATTTTGGAAGGGATAGGGGAGGTAGCCTATCGTATCGCTTTACCGCCGTCGCTTGCGAATTTGCATGAGGTTTTTCATGTGTCTCAGTTGAGGAGGTACATTCATGATCCGTCGCATGTGGTCCAAGTAGATGATGTCCAGGTGAGAGATAACCTGACTGTTGAAACATCACCTATGAGGATTGAGGATCGAGAGTTGAAGCAGTTGCGGGGTAAAGAGATTGCTTTGGTAAAGGTAGCTTGGGGAGGACCAGCAGGTGGCAATGTGACCTGGGAACTTGAGAGTCAGATGAAGGAGTCTTATCCTGAGTTATTCACTTGAGGTATGTTTTCGAGGACGAAAACTCTTTTAGTGGGGGAGAGTTGTAACACCCCGATGAAATAAGGATAATTATTTAATTTAAATTAATATAATATTTATTAATTTAATTAATTAATTGGATTTTCATTATTGGATTATTATTATTATTATTATTATTATTATTATTGGAATAAAAGTAGAAATCAGTAAAAAGGTCCCATTTAGTAAAAGAGTTATTTTCACGTGAAAAGGAAAAAGAGACAGAAAAGTGAAGAAAGTGGAAAAAGAGCCAGAGAACAAGGGTTGAAGAGAGGAAGGGCTTGAAGCTACAAGATTCGCCGGATTAACTCAGGTAAGGGGGGTTTATCATCGATTAATGGGTATTATGGGATAATATGTGATGGGTAGTGAGTAACCATTGATTTGCCTCTGATTGAATGATGTATGATGAATTTGTGAACTTTTGGGATGAACGAAATTTGGATTATAATTAAAGAAATTCATAGGAATTAGAGGTAGAAAGGTTAGCAATTTGTGAAATCGAAAGTGTATGATTCGTGTTAGATGATATGAATGAATCGTGTGTAAATTTGGACTGTGGAAGGTTGAATTGGATAGATCTCGTAGCAGAGAAAGCCATTGCAGATCTGGAAATTCTGGTTTCTGGTCATACGCGTATGGCACTAGGCAGTACGCGTATGATATGGCTGGTACGCGTATGGATGAGGCCTTACGCGTATGGGTGAGAAAGATGATGTTTTGAACGTGAAATTGTCTCTGTTGGTACGCGTATGGGAGAGTGGTACGCGTAACATACGCGTATGGGACAGATGATACGCGTATGGGTTGGGCGAGGAAACGCGCCATACGCGTATGGGCATAGGCAATACGCGTATGGACAGACTTGTGGTTTTCCTGAACTGTTGTTGTGTAGTTTTTGGTTGTTTAGGCTGAGTGATGTAACTTAGCTGATGTATGACGTAGTAGGGATCATTTCCCGTTGTTTTGAGTAGTCTAGGTATTAGTAGAGTGTGCTAATACTGTGTTTGATTATGCGGCATGATATGATATGCTTTTGTGATAAAATGTGTTGATGTGTGATGGTATGCATGATGCTGTGAATGTATCAGTTATGTATGCATTTGTGAATAGACTGTTTTATGGCTTAGAGTATGAGCATATGTCTATTCTTGAGTTGTTGTTGTTGTTGCATTGCTAGATGATTAGCATGCATATTGTGGCCTTTATGGTGGTAGCTAATTCCCATGGTGAGGAATTAGTGATGTTAGTCATTTTGGACTGCTGTAGATGTTTGCATGCTAGGTGATTTAGCGTGCATAGCATGGCCCATTTGGGGTGGTAGCTAATTCCCATGGTGAGGAATTAGTGATGAGAGTCACTAGGTCTCAAATGAGTGGGACTAGTGAGCTTGGTAGCCGTACCTGGATTTGGTCGGTGAAGTTGAACTATATGTTCATGAATAGTCGATACCGCATGCATGGAGTCTCATTGCATAATATATGTATGGCGTATAATATGAATGGATGTATTCCAATATTATACGTGTGTTGTGTTGGTGTTGAGTATTATGTTGAGTTGAAGTGCTGTTGCTGAATATATGTTTGGATTAGGGTGATGAAATGTGTTAAAATTACTTAGCATTACATAATGTTTTATAATGCTTATTATATTGATTGAGGAACTCACCCTTACAACTATTTTTCAGGTAACGAGAAATGAGTTGAGTAGAAGCGAATGCTTGGAGTCTAGTGTAGTCTCCTTAGTGGGTCATGCTCTGATAGATGTAACATCGGGAGGGAACCTTTTAATCATGTTGTTAATGATCGTTGAACCAGTTTACATGTAGTATGTTACATGTTTTGATTGAATTGATTTATGTCCGCTGCGATTTATGCAAATGTTTAAGTTTTAATTTAAATAAAGAGCATGACAGATATTTTGGAACATAGTGTGAAAATGTTGTGTGACACCCTTCGGGGCATAATTACTCTGATTGATATTTTTATTATTTTAATTAAATATTTGGGGTATTTAGAAGGGTGTTACATTTAACATCAATATTTTCATCATTCCCACAATTCAATCAAATTTCATGGGTTTAACATCATCATTTTCATCATTCCCATAATTCAATCAAATTTCATGGGTTTAACATCATCATTTTCATCATTCCCATAATTCAATCAAATTTCATGAGTTTAACATCATCATTTTTATCTTTCCCACAATTCAATCAAATTTCATGGGTTTAACATCAACATTTTCATCATGCCTACCACTCAATAAAATTTCATGGGTTTAACAACAACATTTTCATCATGCACACAATTCAATCAAATTTTATGGGTTTAACATCATCTTTTTCATCATTCCCACAATTCAATCAAATTTCATGGGTTTAACATCATCATTTTTATCATTACCACAATTCAATCAAATTTCATGGGTTTAACATCAACATTTTCATCATGCCTACCATTCAATCAAGTTTCATGGGTTTAGCATCAACATTTTCATCATTCCACAAACTCAATCAAATTTCATGGGTTTAACACCATCTTTTTCATCATTCTCACAATTTAATCAAATTTCATGGGTTTAACACCATCTTTTTCATCATTCCCACAATTCAATCAAATTTCATGGGTTTAACATCATCATTTTTATCATTCCCACAATTCAATCTAATTTCATGGGTTTAACAACAACATTTTCATCATTCACACAATTCAATCAAATTTCATGAGTTTAACATCAACATTTTCATCATTCCCACAATGCAATCAAATTTCATGGGTTTAGCAACAACATTTTCATCATTCAAACAATTCAATCAAATTTTATGGGTTTAACAACAAAATTTTCATCATTCACATAATTCAATCAAATTTCTTGGTTTTAACAACAATATTTTCATTTATTCCCACAATTCAATCAACTTTCATGGGTTCAACATCATCATTTTTATCATTCCAACAATTCAATCAAATTTCATGGGTTTAACATCAACATTTTCATCATTCGCAAAATTCAATCCAATTTCATGGGTTTAACATCAATATTTCATCATTTTCACAATTCAATCAAATTTCATATATTTAACGACAACGTTTTCATCATTCACACAATTCAATCAAATTTCAAAGGTTTAACAACAATATTTTCATCATTCACACAATTCAATCAAATTTCATGGGTTTAATAACAACATTTTCATCAGTCCCACAATTCAATTAAATTTCATGGGTTTAACATCAACATTTTCATCATTCCCACAATTCAATCAAATTTCATGGGTTTAACATCATCATTTTCATCATTCCCACAATTCAATCAAATTTCATGGGTTTAGCATCAACATTTTCATCATTCCCACAACTGAGTCAAATTTCATGGGTTTAACATCAACATTTTCATCATTCCCGCAATTCAATCAAATTTCATGGGTTTAACATCAACATTTTCATCATTCCCACAACTGAATCAAATTTCATGGGTTTAACATCAACATTTTCATCATTCCCGCAATTCAATCAAATTTCATGGGTTTAACATCAACATTTTCATCATGCCTACCACTCAAAAAAATTTCATGGGTTTAACAACAACATTTTCATCATGCACACAATTCAATCAAATTTTATGGGTTTAACATCATCTTTTTCATCATTCCCACAATTCAATCAAATTTCATGGGTTTAACATCATCATTTTTCTCATTACCACAATTAAATCAAATTTCATGGGTTTAACATCAACATTTTCATCATGCCTACCATTCAATCAAGTTTCATGGGTTTAGCATGAACATTTTCATCATTCCACAAATTCAATCAAATTTCATGGGTTTAACACCATCTTTTTCATCATTCCCACAATTTAATCAAATTTCATGGGTTTAACACCATCTTTTTCATCATTCCCACAATTCAATCAAATTTCATGGGTTTAAAATCATCATTTTTATTATTCCCACAATTCAATCTAATTTCATGGGTTTAACAACAACATTTTCATCATTCACACAATTCAATCAAATTTCATGAGTTTAACATCAACATTTTCATCATTCCCACAATGCAATCAAATTTCATGGGTTTAGCAACAACATTTTCATCATTCACACAATTCAATCAAATTTTATGGGTTTAACAACAAAATTTTCATTATTCACATAATTCAATCAAATTTCTTGGTTTTAACAACAATATTTTCATTTATTCCCACAATTCAATTAACTTTCATGGGTTCTACATCATCATTTTTATCATTCCAACAATTCAATCAAATTTCATGGGTTTAACATCAACATTTTCATCATTCGCAAAATTCAATCCAATTTCATGGGTTTAACATCAATATTTCATCATTTTCACAATTCAATCAAATTTCATATGTTTAACGACAACGTTTTCATCATTCACACAATTCAATCAAATTTCAAAGGTTTAACAACAATATTTTCATCATTCACACAATTCAATCAAATTTCATGGGTTTAATAACAACATTTTCATCATTCCCACAATTCAATTAAATTTCATGGGTTTAACATCAACATTTTCATCATTCCCACAATTCAATCAAATTTCATGGGTCTAACATCATCATTTTCATCATTCCCACAATTCAATCAAATTTCATGGGTTTAGCATCAACATTTTCATCATTCCCACAACTGAATCAAATTTCATGGGTTTAACATCAACATTTTCATCATTCCCGCAATTCAATCAAATTTCATGGGTTTAACATCATCATTTTCATCATTCCCACAATTCAATCAAATTTCATGGGTTTAACATCAACATTTTCATCATTCCCACAACTGAATCAAATTTCATGGGTTTAACATCAACATTTTCATCATTCCCGCAATTCAATCAAATTTCATGGGTTTAACAACAACATTTTCATTATTCACTTAATTCAATTAAAAGTTCATGGGTATAACATCAATATTTCATCATTTCCATAATTCAATCAAATTTCATAGGTTTAACTACAACATTTTCATCATTCACACAATCCAATCAAATTTCATGGGTATAATAACAACATTTTCATCATTCCCACAATTCAATCAAATTTCATGGGTTTAACATCAACATTTTCATCATTCCCACAATTCAATCAAATTTCATGGGTTTAACATCATCATTTTCATCATTCCCATAATCCAATCAAATTTCATGGGTTTAACATCATCATTTTCATCATTCCCATAAATCAATCAAATTTCATGAGTTTAACATCATCATTTTTATCTTTCCCACAATTCAATCAAATTTCATGGGTTTAACATCAACATTTTCATCATGCCTACCACTCAATAAAATTTCATGGGTTTAACAACAACATTTTCGTCATGCACACAATTCAATCAAATTTTATGGGTTTAACATCATCTTTTTCATCATTCCCACAATTCAATCAAATTTCATGGGTTTAACATCATCATTTTTATCATTACCACAATTCAATCAAATTTCATGGGTTTAACATCAACATTTTCATCATGCCTACCATTCAATCAAGTTTCATGGGTTTAGCATCAACATTTTCATCATTCCACAAATTCAATCAAATTTCATGGGTTTAACACCATCTTTTTCATCATTCCCACAATTTAATCAAATTTCACGGGTTTAACACCATCTTTTTCATCATTCCCACAATTCAATCAAATTTCATGGGTTTAACATCATCATTTTTATCATTCCCACAATTCAATCTAATTTCATGGGTTTAACAAAAACATTTTCATCATTCACACAATTCAATCAAATTTCATGAGTTTAACATCAACATTTTCATCATTCCCACAATGCAATCAAATTTCATGGGTTTAGCAACAACATTTTCATCATTCACACAATTCAATCAAATTTTATGGGTTTAACAACAAAATTTTCATCATTCACATAATTCAATCAAATTTCTTGGTTTTAACAACAATATTTTCATTTATTCCCACAATTCAATCAACTTTCATGGGTTCAACATCATCATTTTTATCATTCCAACAATTCAATCAAATTTCATGGGTTTAACATCAACATTTTCATCATTCGCAAAATTCAATCCAATTTCATGGGTTTAACATCAATATTTCATCATTTTCACAATTCAATCAAATTTCATATGTTTAACGACAACGTTTTCATCATTCACACAATTCAATCAAATTTCAAAGGTTTAACAACAATATTTTCATCATTCACACAATTCAATCAAATTTCATGGGTTTAATAACAACATTTTCATCAGTCCCACAATTCAATTAAATTTCATGGGTTTAACATCAACATTTTCATCATTCCCACAATTCAATCAAATTTCATGGGTTTAACATCATCATTTTCATCATTCCCACAATTCAATCAAATTTCATGGGTTTAGCATCAACATTTTCATCATTCCCACAACTGAGTCAAATTTCATGGGTTTAACATCAACATTTTCATCATTCCCGCAATTCAATCAAATTTCATGGGTTTAACATCAACATTTTCATCATTCCCACAACTGAATCAGATTTTATGGGTTTAACATCAACATTTTCATCATTCCCGCAATTCAATCAAATTTCATGGGTTTAACAACAACATTTCCATTATTCACAGAATTCAATCAAAGTTCATGGGTATTGTAGCGGTGTATTCGTCGCTATATGATCTATCGATTAAACCACAAGCTAAGAGATACATTGAAATTTCGAGTCGCCACCGCACTTTTATTTATCCAAAGGACTGGCTAAAAAGCGAACAAAAGCCTAAGAAGTTTTACACGTAGAAAACTAATAAAAAGATCAGAGAGTCTGGGTAAGGGGTAAATTACGCAATGGGAAGGTGTTAGGCACCCACTACGTCCTAGGTACTCCTAGGGAGCCCTTTTCACACTTGTTATGCAAAATTGTTATTTGTTATGACATAAAGATTGTGCAAACATGATTGGGATGGTGAGAAAAGAATATACAAGTTTATTATTTATTGGGTTCGAACGGATGAACCCGTTGCCTACGTACCTTCCATCAAAGGTAAGGATCAGAACGCCGTAGTTCGGCTAAAAGATTTCCAAAAGTTGGTGGATTCAGTTTTAAACACAAGCACTGAGGCTTTTCATTATCAATGGGAGAACACTCGACCAAAAACAACATCCACCATGCGAGGATAGCTTCGACGTACTAGAGGGGTTAGCCCTGTTTGAAGTACGGAAGTCTTACTGTCGACTCACTAAGGATAGGCAAGATTTACATCAACCACAAAGATAATTGAAACCTATGGCTAATGCATGAAAAGATTAATGGACAGAGCCAAGACAAGTGAATGAGTGAAGTTAATTGATTGTGATTATGAAAGTGAAGTCAAAGTATGATTAAGATTGATTCAAAGAAGTATTATGAAATGGAGTTTGAAAAAAGGAGTCAAGGACTTGAGTCCAGGTTTTTAGTTAGAAAACATGAAGATGTTTGCACAACACTTATGTCAAGTTTTAAAAGATAAAGTGTGAAAAGTCTAGGACATAATGAATGATGAATGGATGAGGATGGATAGTAAAACTTCTTAGAAGGTTCACTTCTTGAAATCATATTGAAGATGATTCAAGTGTGTCCTTTGGAATAGCAATTAATAATAACAAACAAGCGAAGCAAAAGAAAAGCGGATACCGGATGCCAATCACTGGTCTTATACCAATCTCCTAAAACAGAATGGGATATCAGATGCCACTCAATGGTCTTACACTAATCTCCACAGGCAAAGAAATAAAAAGCGGATACCGGACACCAATAGATGGATTTACACCAGTCTCCTAAAAAACAGAACAGGATATCAGAAGCCACTCAATGGACTTACACTAATCTCCTCAAAAGAAAACAAGAAAAGGAAACATGGGAGTCAACTGCCAATCTGTCTGGACTTAGGTTAACCCCACAGTATGGTCCTAGGAAATCCAATGCCACATCACTGGGACTTATGATGGATCCTCACATACAAGAACGAAAGCAACAATATGGTCACAGGAATGCAAATGCCAACTTACAGGGACTTATAATTGCAACCTCTCGTACAAACAGATGAACAAACTATGATCACAGGAAAGCAGATGCCAACTTACAGGGACTTATAACTGCAACCTCACATACAAATCAAACAGATCAAATTATGATCACAGGACAACAGATGCCAACTTACAGGGACTTATAACTGTATCCTCACATACAAACAGATAAAACAGAAGATATGAGTGACCAAGGTCTTACACTCTATCCTTCCATATCACAGGAGCAAATGCCAAAGCAATGGACTTACAATTGTCCTCAATGGGCAAACAACAATGATAGCATCACAAAACAAATGAGATGATCATGCATTAATGGCAATTGATGATGATACATGCATAACATACAAGCAAGCAAATGCATATGAAGCAATCAATCAATCAATGAATATCAGACAGCACACTCTATAGCCAAACAATGGGGGCTCACACAAGAGGGTTTGACTTTGAAAGTCCACTGTAATAGGTGAAGGTCGCTCTTAACCTGGCCATTGAGGGGCTCAGGTGAAGCAGATGAAAAGGAGATGAGGGGTGTGCCTCATTGCTTCAATCTCATATCAGAGAGAGCATCAAAGAAAGTGTGGGAGTTCAGAAAGTAGGAACTCTCTCCACATTATTGACTCGATCAGATCTTGGGTATTTATCTCAATGCTTCAACCATGTAATGGGAGCAAAGAGAGGACACACTGAATAGTGGGGGATAGATTGCTTATCCCTACCTTCCACCAATTGCCTTACTTGAAGGACTTTTCCTGCTTGGGACAAATATAAACAAACACAGGCATTGCCTCTTAAGGAGGACTTCAGACAGTTTGCCCGGTCAAATAACAGACCGGGTCTCCAGACTACATGAAGAAGAAGTATTTATACCTCAAAGCAAATGCTAAATAGCAAAGCAAGCAAGTTCAAAGAACTTAAGCAACTAAAGTACCTGAAAAAGTCAAACTCATTAGTAAACAAGTCAAACAGTCAAAATCAAAAGGAAATAACCCAATAGTCAACCACAGAGGGACCAATTGTGCAAGGCACAAAGACTCAAGCATATGAGTCACCTACAAAACAAGGGTTAGCATGTGGCAAACAATCAAATTTAATCACATTAGAATGATCCTCAAGGCATTGGTGCTTAACCTGAAACAGATGAACTCAAACATAAGCTTAGAAGACCACTAGGACTAGCCTAGGGTCAAAGATGGAAGAAAAAAATCAAGGCAGCAAGGAAAAGTCAACCCAAACCAAGTTTAAACATTCAAGAAGCATTCTCAATTGGATTCATAATTATATCATGCATCATGGTCATTTCATATGCAAAAGGATGCAAAGCATGGCAAGAGAAGCATACAAAAGTCAACAGCAAAGACTTCATTCAAAAGTCAACTCAAACATTTTCAAAAATCATGAGATAAATCACACTCAATCCTAACATCTAACATGGTATACATGTAAAATTTCATGGCATTTGGATGAGAGGAAGGCAGTCAATGAAATTCATGAAGTCAAACCAAATTCAAGTAAGCATGGTGAAAGTCAACAAGCATAGGTCAACTTCAAAAAATCATATCAATTTGAAAACAGAAGAGAAATGAATGAGATTAACACCAATGCAAAGCTAAAAGAGTCTAGTTATCACATATGAAATTTCATGGTCATGTGATATGGTATGAGGATTTCACAAAAGATTTGGCAAGGCATAGCACAAAAAGTCAACAAAGGACCAAGTATGGAAGAAAATTCACAATCAAATGGAAAACAGCATGATTAAATCCGAGAAAATTCATACACAAACTAGACATGTGATAGGTCATTCATGCAAAATTTGGGGTCAATTGGATAAGAGGAAGCATGTGAACAAAAATCATACATTTGCATATCATTGGTGTGACACAAATTGTCACACCCTAGTTCAAAAATTCATATCTATCAAACCACAAATGAGAAATCCACAAACTTTATATGGAAATGAAGGTCAATGTGTCTAGTTTTACCACAAAAAAATTTCAAAGGCATTGGATGCAACATGAGTATTTCACAATTGAAATGGCACAATGTATCATTTTGGCATACATGTCAAGAAAATAATTATCATTAAAAATCCAGCCAATGGAAAAATGATTAAAATTCATAATAAAATTCTAGACACATTCATGAGTATGAGGGAAAAATTTCAAGATTTTTGGATAAAAATTGAATTGAAAATGAATTATGGAAGTTTGATGAATAATTGATGAAATATTGAACATGAAAGCATGGCAAATTGGTCAACTAGGAGTCAACCGATGGCAGACTTGTAATTTCTGCCAACTTAAATGAAACGACACAGCATAAGGCAAAGGTGATGAAATGTTCTGATTGGCCACTAGCCAATAGAACAGTAGCTCGGCCAATCCATTATTCATGTTCTGGGTTTCTAAAACCCTAGGGTTCTACCAGCATGCAGCCTCATGATATTTCCAACATCAACACCAAAATTCGATCAGCATACAACAACAACATCATGCGATCATCATGCAAACATTAAGGTGGTAACAATACTATTCGTGACATGAACAACAACACAAACAAAAAGCAGGAAAAGTTCTGGGCATGGTTTCCTAAACTGTAGCAAGTGATCATCATCCAAGTTCATCATTAAAATCAACAGCAC
This sequence comes from Lathyrus oleraceus, assembly GCF_024323335.1. Lineage (NCBI taxonomy): Eukaryota > Viridiplantae > Streptophyta > Magnoliopsida > Fabales > Fabaceae > Lathyrus > Lathyrus oleraceus. The sequence continues at coordinate 19,204 of NW_026112993.1, forward strand.
ATGAACACAGCAATCAACCAATAATCAGGGCCATAAAACATCATCATCATGCAGTATTTTGAGAACAACTAAACAGCACCAAACATGGGATTTTTCTGGTGCAGGGTAATGTTTAACAGCAGCAGGATGTATACATTCATTATCATCCAACCCAAACAAAGCAAACAACAGCAATGTATTTGGCAAGGTTCTTGCAGCAAGCAGTCCACAGCATACAACACCATCATACGGACTTTCCAGGCATGGTCATAAGGTTCAAAACAGCAGCATACAAACATCATCATCATGTTTCATCATACATAGATATCAAGCAATCAGCAGGAAGATTTCTGGGAATTAACCTTAGAGTTTTTTTTTTTAAAACAACACAGCAGCAACAACTAATCATGGCAATGATGCAACAAACCAATACACCTTCAGACCAAATTCCTGGCCATACTCATTATAACAGCAGCAGGCACACATTCATGTAATCCACAAACAAAACTCATTCAAATATCATACAATTATCATGGTAATGAGATGTATCATGGGATTACAAGCAGAAATAATGGCCAACATATATGCACATGTACATGATTCTTGGAAGATATGCTGGGGTTAATGAACAGCAGCAGGGTTTAACAGCATTGTTAGCAACTTGGTTCATCAACATCACCATCGATTGAGATTTCAACAACATACAACTAATCAAGACATCGGTGATGTTCATAATGTAAACAAACAAAAGCATTCAACATGTTTCACATAGGTTTCTAGGCATGGTCAGGTTTGAACAGCAGAGCATTTGGCAAGGTTCTCACAGCAAACAGTCCACAACATACAGCATAGCAGTACAAGTGATCATGCTAATACCAATACAGCAGCAGGGGATATGCTCATGTTCAACTTCAAAACGAACATTCAAATGCCAAAAGCCAAACAGCATGGAAAATCACTGGACAGTTTAAGGTTTAACTACAGGGTATCATCATCATGGCATTGTGTAAGGTTCATAGACACACAATCAAACAATAAACCAGCACCTATGACCAAACATAACAAACATCAACATATGAATTTCAGGGCAATGGTCAGGAGGTTTAATAGCAGGGCACATTTGTGTTGTCACCAACATCAAAACAAAAATGACTCAACCAAACATACATCAGCATGGTAATGGTAAAGCAACATCATTCAGCAACATTTATCAACCATGAACAAAATAAACCTAACCAGCCTCAATGCTCATGCAATAACTAACATCAACTAACATCAATCAAAAACAGCATAAGCACATTCATGCAAAATTTGGACAAATTCATCATAACAGCAGCATACATTCAAGCAGTCAGCATCATGAACAAACTAGACCAAGCATACAACAGCAACAACATGGCATTGTGTGTTCAACATTGTGAACAAGTTCAAGCAAAATCACATAATAACATGGCATAATGAAAATCAAACAACATTAGCCAATGACCAAACCAACATCACTCATGGAAATCCTGGATAGGTTATAAATTCGCACAGCAGCAGCATATTCATCAGCAACAATGTTCATCATTAACATCAAACAGATTTTGAGCAAAACCACTCAATGGCAAGGCATATGTACTTATGTAATATCCTAATACCAACACACAAAACACAATCCAAGTGGATTTCTGGAAACAGTATGAGGGTTTCAAAACAGCAGCATGCCTTCATCAATAATATGCAGATTGAAATTTTAAGATGTCCAGGATCCATAATCAATCATACCAACAGCATCATTAATCATCAAGGAACAATAATATAGCATCACATTTTAAGGAATCAAAGCAAGCAAGGTGAATCGAACATAAATAAGTTTGGACACACAACATGAAATCCAGATTTCTTGGCCATGACATAACCATTTCAAGCAAGCCAACATTCATTTGAATCAGCATCAAACAAACTATCCAAATCACATCATGGCATGGTAAAAGGAGGAAGTCGAATTGCTTACTTGTTTTTGAAGACAATGTGAAACAGGATTGTATTGAGTGATTCAGGGCAAAACAGATGGCTCTTGTGCTTTATGTTGATGGATGATGAAGCTATTTCCACTCCAGAATGCACAAGCTAGCTTGAAATGATTTCTGCCATTGCAGGATGCCTTGAAGATGCAGAGCTAGGGAAGGCGTTTCAGTTGAGAAATGATGATGAGAATATGCTCAAGATGTTGTCCAGACAATGAAGGAAGCAAGAGGAACTTGTGTGCTTTTATGATTTGAACCGAAAATCCCAATCGTCCCAAATGCAAGAAAGAGAGTATCTCTATTTTTCTGTGTGGAGGCTGCCAAAACTAGGGTTGCAAATGACAACAAACATGCTTTATATTTGCTGTTTAAGTTTGGCTAATGATGTGTTAAGCTGGTTTTTGCCTAATGATGCCTTTTGCAAATTGCTAAGTGTGCATAAGTGGGGAAATGGAGGGTGTGTTTGCTGCGAATGGGCCTGCAATCAGGCTGCTAGCAGACCATGTTTGTGCTGTTTGTAGTGGTACATGTACTGCTGTACTTTGCTTTGGTCATATGAGGTAATTGCAAAAAATACCATATTTGCATTTTGGTCCAAAATAGTGGTAGGATGGTGGTATGACCATGAATTAGGACTTGAGGCAAGTTTCAAATGTGATTTTAAACCTTTCCCAATTGGCCAAAGTGAGAAAAAGTGCATAAATCAAAAAGTCAACTGTGAGTCAAACTTTGATTTTTAAAGGAATAGGTCCAAAAATGCCATTTTGATTGGCAAGGTTTTAGGTCATGAAATTTATATTTTTGGAAAGAGGATGAAAAATGTGGTTTGTAGGAAAAAACCCCACCAAATTTGGCCTTATGGTTTGAGAGATATGGCTTGTTGAAGTTCAAAAATTGGTGAAAATGATTTGATCATATCTTGACAACCACACATGGGATTTGGGAGTTCTTGGACTTTTTGAAAATGGGAGAACAAGATCTTCAACTTTCATGTTGGGCAAAAATTCATTTGGAGCTTGTATCATGATGTAAGTTTAAGATCAAGAAGTTTCCATTTTTGGCAGTTGAAATTACAGGTCCACTTGCTATTTCTGGAAAATTTTCTGTTTGACTTGATTTTCTTCCATGATGAGGTTGAACATGATAGATGAGGCTTATACAAGCATGAATGAGCTCCTTCAAATCAAATCTGTCCATCAAATCATTGATTAAATCCTCAGTTGACCAAGTTTGACTTTTCTAGGGTTTTGGATGACTGGAGCATTTCTGATGAATTCCAAACCCTAATTCCTTGAGAACATGACTTCAAATGATGTCTCAAGTTGTTTGAACTCTTGATTATTGATCATGGTGCCCAAATTCTGCAAGAATGGCCACCATCCACTGCTTTGACTGACTGTTGACTGATTTTGACCTAATTGCTGATGGTTGCTTCAACTGCAAGCAACAAGGTTAGACTGACAATATTTTTGTACTTTTTAAATGATAAACATATGAAAGCAAAGATATACAAATGCAAAGTATGCTTGGTGATCAAGAAACAAACCCACAAGGCAATCTACCCACTAGGAGGGGACAAAGGCATGCAATGATCCTTGAGGTTATGATATAAATGATATGGGCCATGAGGGATCTTAGGGCCAAAATTGGGGTCTTACAGATGCCCCTATTTAAGGTCATTCTAGCCGGAGAAGTGAAGTTTAGAAATCTTCATCTCGACGCGGTAGAATGGGCTTAAATAACAGTAATGAGACAAATTTTGGTCCCTAAGAGACCTCATGATGCAGATGTATGCATGCAAAGGACACAAATTCCGTGGGGAATATGATTCACACAGAAGAAAAGGCGATCCATCGGAGTGGTACACTCACCAGGAACAGAGACTCTGATAAGACTCTATGGGGATAGTAAAAGAAAAAGAAATGCGTGAACAATACACGACTCCAAACTGGGGAAAGACAAAACTGACATAACGTGAACAAGACACGACTCTGATTAAGGAAAACAGAAAAACAGACTGGAGAGCTCACTGGGGAGTGAAGAACTCACACTGGGGAACAGAATTCCAAAGGAAAATAAATCCATTGGAGAGACACAAGCTGACTCCTGAGGAGAAGCAACAAAAAGTTCCACTGGGGAAGGCAACAAAGAAAATGAGATGTTACCAGGCATACGGGTAACAAACTCAGGAAGGAACACCAAGGATACCGGTTACTGGGTATATAATAGGTGGCCGACCAAAGACGTGAATTGGTGTGTGTTCCAAAACACTCATCATCCTGAAGAGAGCGAAAGCAAACTTGTTTATAGGATGGATATTCAATTCCACAAGGAAAATGAATCTTACTCTGAGGGGAAAACAACAAATGATTGACCCAAGAGTGAACGAGACATATTATTCATTACCGGCAGACCGTGAATAATATACTCGAAAGGAAAATTATCCTGAACCGGTTACTGGGTTGTTTAAGGATAAGATCCGAGATCGTGAATTGGTTTGTGTTCCAAGACACTCATCACCCTGAAGAAAGCTAGAAAAGCAGACTTGTTTAAGGATGGACAAAAAAAACGTGAATTGGTGTGTGTTCCAAAACACTCATCATCCGAAAGAAAGCTAGAACAGCAGACTTGTTTAAAGGATGGCTGAAAAAACGTGAATTGGTGTGTGTTCCAAAACACTCATCATCCGAAAGAAAGCTAGAACAGCAGACTTGTTTAAAGGATGGCTGAAAAAACGTGAATTGGTGTGTGTTCCAAAACACTCATCATCCGAAAGAAAGCTAGAACAGCAGACTTGTTTAAGGATGGACAAAAAAAACGTGAATTGGTGTGTGTTCCAAAACACTCATCATCCGAAAGAAAGCTAGAACAGCAGACTTGTTTAAAGGATGGACAAAAAAAACGTGAATTGGTGTGTGTTCCAAGACACTCATCATCCAAAACGCAAACTGGTTAAAGGATGGATAAAAAAACGTGAATTGGTGTGTGTTCCAAGACACTCATCATCCGAAAGAAAGCTAGAACAGCAGACTTGTTTAAAGGATGGCTGAAAAAGCGTGAATTGGTGTGTGTTCCAAAACACTCATCATCCGAAAGAAAGCTAGAACAGCAGTCTTGTTTAAAGGATGGACAAAAAAAAAGCGTGAATTGGTGTGTGTTCCAAGACACTCATCATCCAAAACGCAAACTGGTTAAAGGATGGATAAAAAAACGTGAATTGGTGTGTGTTCCAAGACACTCATCATCCGAAAGAAAGCTAGAACAGCAGACTTGTTTAAAGGATGGTCAAAAAACGTGAATTGGTGTGTGTTCCAAAACACTCATCATCCTAAACACAAACTGGTTAAAGGATGGACATTCGATTCTACAAAGAATGCGAATCTTGCTCAGTTGGGGAAAATCAACAAAGGATTCCAACTAAAGAGCGCATGAGAAATATTATTCATTACCGGCAGACCGTGAATAATATATACTCGCATGGAAGATTATCCTGAACCGGTTACTGGGTTGTTTAAGGATAAAGATCCGAAAAGAAAGGCATCGAGATACCAGAATAGGTATATAATGATGACCAATCAAAAGGAGCAACAGACATTACCAACAAAAGGGTAAATGAAAGGCGATCTGCTGAAGATAATTTGCAAGCATCCGGCAATTATCGACAGGGACTAGCTGGGGATGCACTGGTAAACAACCAATGATCCGGGGAACAAATCACTAGCATACGGTGAAAGGACCCACTGGGGATAAAATTGCTAGCATACGGCAATTATCCACAAAAGACTTGCTACGGATATAAGAGCTAATCTGAGCAACTTATCCAAGCAAAGGAAAATCAACATCAAAGACTAGATGAAGATAACCACAAGATTAGGGTTTACATCTACCGAATACGGGGTAGAAGACCAAAAACTCCGCGTGGGGATAGAACAAATCACAAATCCGCACGGGAAACCAAAATAGGGTTTATAACAAACCACAAACTGCTGAAGAGCAGGAAAAATAGGATTTTACAACTACCGGGTAGTAGGTAGAAGACCAAAAACTCTGGCTGGAGAATAAAAGGTGTATAACCATAAATTCTGTTAAGAAAGCCAGGAAAAGTAGGACTTACAACTGCTGGTTTGTAAGCAGAGGCCCAAAAACATTCCGCTGGGGAACAACCCACTGGGAAGCACAAGATATTTGACAAATAGCCAATTCGGGAATAATCCGAAAAGACAGACTGAATAAAGACACGTCCTAATGAGGATATAACTCAAATAGGAAAATCCATCCCAATATATGTGTTGGGAGGAAACGGAAGAAACCGTCATCCACGAGGGTATATCTCAGTGGGGAACTGCAGAAGGAAAGACAACATTTTCTGCTTATGGGGCTGACTCTATATGGAGAGATTTTAAACACCCAACATCTGCTTGGGGAGATCTGTAAAGAGATCTATATCACCATAGCAGGAGACACGACAAACAAAAGATATATGGCAAGAAATGCATCATGAATATCTAAATGTTTATGAATATGCATGAATATGCGTGATTTATGTTTGATGAATGCTGACAAAACAGACAGTTCTAACACAAACAGGTTCAGGAGCAACGTCCGGTATTATACTTCCAGGGGAAAAACCAGCTGGAGAGCCAATCTGCGGAGATCTAAATGCTGTAAAGCAAAGATCCGCAGGTACTGCTGAAAAAGCAGAGAATCAGAAATATCAGGAAACATCCCAAACAGGGTACAGAAAGTCGCAACGGGCGAAACAGCCACCAAGACAAGTCTGTAGGGGAACAAGAGAAATCCCAAAGTATATCTGCAGGGAATCCCAGTCTCAACCGAGAAACAAAAGGTGCATAAGCACAAGCACAAACTGCTGTAGAAGCAAATCCACACAACTCCACTGGGGAACAACCCACTGAGGGAGAGTGATATCATCCAAGTAGAATCTAACTGCATAAGCAACTCTACCGGGGAAAACTGTCGGCTACACTCTCTTGGGAACAAACCACTGAGGGAGGACAGATCACACAAGTAGATTCTGCAACAAACCACTCCACTTGGGGAGAATATACATAACAAACTGATCACAACAAGTAGACTCTGCAATATAAGCCCCTCTACTGGGGATCACAAACAGTCAGGAAATCAATCCGTTCACTGGAGGCTAGAGCCGTCATCCGACCATACTGGGGATTGAAGGAGCATTCAACAGGCGAAACATGCCACAACAAACATTCTGCAGGCTAAGCTGAGGAAAAGATGATTGTAATACTGGGATGTCAACCCAAATCAAAACTGCTCAGGAAAATAAATCCTGTTCTGCTGGAGAGAATAACTCTGATGGAGAGATAGCAACAATTCCACAGACGACTTCGCCGGGGAAAGGGTAAAGTACCGGGTATCAAACCGCTGACTTACCGAGTCTTCAAAAAGAAAACGATCGTGCTGAGGAAACAGACAGTTCCGCTGGCACATTGCATGGGGCAAAGAGGTAACAACTCCACTTGCAACCCTGGTGGGGATATTAATAACAGCTCTACTCGCGACTCCGAGGGGAGTATCAATCAATCAGCTATACTCATGACTGTGCTGAGAAGACAGATAAAGTCTGGGGTATACGACCCACTGGAGAAAGTGACGGGGCACCAAGATGACAAACCATCAACCACCGAAACTTCTATAAGGAAACACCCATGCTATGGGAAACTGCTGCTGGAGAGTACGAAGTCTTCAACAACACATTACTTGCGATTGTACTAGGGAACAACCCCAACAACAACTCTGTCTGAGGAACAACCTCAACAAAGGTCTGAAGAAAGAAGATACCACCAAACCAGGAATATGAACAAATGTCTTACCTGTTGGAAATCATGCCACCCTCGGGAGAGCACTGAGATATTCTTGAGTATCCTTTCAATCTTGTGAATGTTCACTTTGTTTAAAACAAAATTTTTGAAAAACTTGATTTGTTTAAAACAATGATATTTTATTAATTTAAAACATGCAAAACATTTGTTGAATTGAAACAAATAAGAGTGCAAATAAATTGGATAAAAAGCTCAAATTGATTTGATAGAATGGTAGTCTGCAAATGGCAAGACTCCATAGATCTGTACAAATTTGAAATCAGTGATATATATTGGAAGAGGGCTATATTGAACATAATGATCCTTTCTCTACCAATTTGAATCTCGATGTATCCGAAGCTTCAGTTGACGACGAATCGAGAATCTTCTGACGAAATGACGACTGATGAACCAGAAAGTCTTGTCAGGATGCAGTTACTTGCCAAAAATCCATAATTTTTGCCTAGATTGCCCCAGAGTGAGGTACTCAATCTAGCGGGTATGCAAATATATTCTCTTTTTTTCAAGTCTCTAATTTTTGCCTGGATTACCCTCGCGGGTTCTCCACCGAGACGCTCATTTTTGCCTAAGCCGCCCTTTCGGGTTTTCAACTTAGCGAGCTATTCTGTTTTTTCATTTGTTTTTTCATTTGCATATACTTTTTTTTTTAGGCAAAGTATCTCTTGACTGCATCTGAATTCACAGGACGAGTGAAATCCTCCCCATCCATTGTTGTAAGCATCAAAGCGCCGCCTGAAAAGGCTCTCTTAACAGCATATGGACCCTCGTAGTTTGGAGTCCACTTGCCCCTGGAATCGGGCGCGAAAGACAAAACTTTCTTGAGCACGAGGTCACCTTCTCGGAACACGCGAGGCTTGACCTTCTTGTCGAATGCTTTTTTCATTCTCTGCTGATACAACTGACCATGGCACATGGCAGTTAATCGTTTCTCTTCGATCAAATTCAGTTGGTCATAACGACTCTGAACCCATTCAGCATCAGTCAACTTGGCTTCCATCAAGACTCGCATTGATGGGATCTCCACCTCTACTGGGAGAACGGCTTCCATGCCATAAACAAGAGAGAAAGGGGTTGCCCCTGTTGAAGTGCGTACAGACGTACGATATCCATGCAAAGCAAATGGCAGCATCTCATGCCAATCTTTGTAGGTGACAGTCATCTTCTGGATAATCCTCTTGATATTCTTGTTAGCAGCTTCAACAGCCCCATTCATCTTAGGTCTGTAAGGAGAGGAATTATGGTGTGCAATCTTGAATTCAGCGCACAACTCATCCATCATCTTATTGTTCAGATTGGATCCATTATCAGTAATGATCCTCTCTGGCACACCATAACGGCAAATCAGCTGGTTCTTGATAAACTTCACAACCACCTGTCTGGTTACATTCGCGTATGAAGCGGCTTCAACCCATTTGGTGAAGTAATCAATTGCTACGAGAATAAACCGATGTCCGTTGGACGCTTTCGGCTCAATCATGCCGATCATGTCGATTCCCCACATAGAGAAAGGCCATGGTGATGAAATCACATTCAGGAGTGTCGGAGGAATATGAATCTTATCCGCATAAATTTGACACTTGTGACATTTCTTCACATACTTGCAACAGTCAGACTCCATTGTCAGCCAATAGTAGCCTGCTCTCAACATCTTCTTAGCCATGGCATGTCCATTGGAATGAGTACCAAATGAACCCTCATGGACCTCAGTCATCAATAGGTTTGCTTCGTGTCTATCCACGCATCTGAGCAAAACCATATCAAAATTTCTCTTATACAGCACTTCACCACTGAGGTAGAAACTGCCTGACAACCTTCTCAAAGTTTTCCTATCTTTCACAGATGCCCCAGGCGGGTAGACCTGGTTCTGGAGGAAATTCTTGATATCAAAATACCAAGGCTTGTCATCTTTCACGTCTTCGATTGCAAATATGTGAGCGGGTCTGTCCAAGCGCATCACAGTAATGTTGGGAACATCATTCCACCATCTGACAACAATCATGGAAGCAAGCGTTGCAAGGGCATCTGCCATCCGATTATCCTCTCGAGGAATATGATAAAATTCAACTTCTGTGAAGAAAGTTGAAATTCTCCTTGCATAATCTCTGTATGGGATGAGACCTGGTTGATTCGTCTCCCATTCACCTTTGATCTGATTGACAACCAAAGCTGAATCACCATAGACATCAAGATACTTGATTCTTAAGTCAATGCATTCTTCAAGTCCCATAATACAGGCTTCATACTCCGCCATGTTATTCGTGCATTTGAAAGTTAGCCTTGCTGTAAATGGAATGTGCGATCCCTGGGGATTAACAATTACTGCCCCAATTCCATTTCCATATTGATTAACAGCGCCATCAAACACCATCGTCCATCTGGAACCAGGTTCTGGACCTTCATCAAGTGTAGGCTCATCGCAATCTTTCATCTTCAAATACAGAATTTCCTCGTCAGGGAAGTCATACTGAACAGACTGATGATCTTCAATTGGCTGGTGCGCTAAGTGGTCAGCCAAGATACTACCTTTGATAGCTTTCTGAGCTCGATACTCAATATCATACTCAGACAACAGCATCTGCCAACGGGCAATCCTCCCAGTTAAAGCAGGCTTCTCGAAGATATACTTAATTGGATCCATTCTGGATATCAACCAAGTTGTATGATTAATCATGTACTGGCGCAAACGCTTAGCTGCCCAAGCTAAAGCACAGCACGTCTTCTCAAGCATAGAGTACCGAGACTCACAATCAGTAAACTTCTTACTGAGGTAGTAGATAGCAAACTCCTTCTTCCCTGATTCATCTTGTTGACCGAGTACACAACCCATCGAGTCTTCAAGAACTGTTAAGTACATAATCAGAGGTCTTCCTTCCACAGGCGGAGACAAAATCGGAGGTTCGGACAGATAATCTTTGATACTGTCGAAAGCTTTCTGGCAATCCTCGGTCCAATCATGAGACTGATCTTTCCGGAGGAGCTTGAATATCGGCGCACATGTGGCAGTCATGTGGGATATAAATCTGGAAATGTAGTTCAAGCGGCCAAGAAAACCTCGGACTTGCTTCTCAGTTTTGGGTGCGGGCATCTCTTGTATTGCTTTGACCTTTGCAGGATCAACCTCAATACCTCTTTCACTTACCACAAAACCCAACAACTTGCCGGAACGGACTCCAAAAGTACATTTGTTCGGATTCAGACGAAGCTGGAATTTCCTCAAACGCTGAAAAAGCTTCAACAAATGCTCAATATGCTCAACTTCCGTTCGGGACTTAGCAATCATATCATCAACATAGACTTCTATCTCCTTGTGCATCATGTCATGAAACAAGGTAGTCATAGCTCGTTGATACGTGGCTCCGGCGTTCTTCAAACCGAAGGGCATCACTCGATAACAGAATGTTCCCCAAGGTGTGATGAATGTTGTCTTCTCCATATCCTCTGGTGCCATCTTGATTTGATTATATCCGGAAAATCCGTCCATAAAGGAAAAGACTTTGAATTTAGCTGTATTGTCTACCAACATGTCAATGTGTGGTAGAGGAAAATCATCTTTTGGACTAGCTTTATTCAAATCTCTGTAATCAACGCACATACGGACTTTTCCGTCCTTCTTAGGAACAGGCACAATATTGGCCACCCATTGAGGATATGTCGAAGTCACCAGAAACCCCGCATCAATTTGCTTCTGAACTTCCTCTTTGATCTTCACTGCCATATCTGGATGAGTTCTTCTGAGCTTCTGCTTCACAGGCACGCACTCAGGCTTCAAAGGCAGGAAATGTTGCACAATATCTGTATCTAAACCCGGCATGTCTTCATAGGACCAAGCAAAGATATCTGAATATTCTCGTAGCAAGCTGATCAAATCTTCTTAACAGACTCTTCAAGAAGTGCCCCAATCTTCACCAGGCGCTCACAATCTTCAGATCCCAAGTTGACTGTTTCCAAGTCTTCGAGATGCGGCTGAATGATCTTCTCTTCGTGCTCAAGGAGACGGGTGATCTCATCAGGAATCTCTTCAACGTCATCTTCTTCTGCCTCAAATACAGGGAATTCAAAATTGGGAGATGGCGTTGGATCATTATGTTCAATGGGTTTTAGGATCAACCTGCATAATGATTTTGGTTAAGAAAAATTCAGCATTTAAACAAGCAAATCATTATGCAGATGAAAAATGTTGCTTTTATAGCTTTTATTTTTGTTTTTATGGTTTTTTGTGATCACTGATTTCATAAAGAAAAGCAAAAAGTGAAAACAAAGGAAAAACAAATGTTTTGACAATGCAAAAATTGAATGAAAATATCATTGTATATATGCTTTGCCAACAATGTCATCACTTCTCCTTTTGGCATGGGAGAAGGGTTTTAAACAAAATGAACAATTACTCTGATCTATGGATAACTGTAGGAACATCCACAGCGACCCAATTGTGGCAGACACCACCAGGAATAACAAAATTGTTCAAATCTTCTGCATCTTCTTCTTCAATGATAGCAGCAGCTTCCTCTTCTGCAGGTTGATCAGCATGGATGAATCCTCCACTGGTGAACAGACCTTGCTCATTGCATGCCCCAGAACCATAGCCAATGCCAGCCCGGGATCGGTTATCTTCAAGTTCAAGCACTTTCCCTAATCCAGCAACTGCACCACATTCAATGGCCAGCTTTGCATCACGGTAGGAAGTGAATGAAGGAGACTTCTTCTCGATTGGTTTATCAATAGATAAAGCTTGGAACTGAGTTCCAACTTCATCCTCTGCATCAATGTACGAGAAAGAAGACAAGTTACTGACCAGGAGAGCCTTTTCTCCCCCTACTACAACCAATTTCTTGTTTTTCACAAACTTCAACTTTTGGTGTAGGGTGGATGTCACGGCGCCAGCCTCGTGAATCCATGGTCTGCCCAAGAGACAGCTGTATGATGGGTGAATATCCATTACTTGAAAAGTGATCTGGAAATCACTTGGTCCAATCTTGATTGGGAGATCAACTTCCCCAATCACGGTCTTGCGCGACCCATCAAAAGCTTTAACAACAACCCCACTCTGCCTCATAGGAGGACCTTGGTATGACAATCGTGAGAGTGTGGATTTTGGCAATACGTTAAGGGACGATCCAGTGTCCACCAGTACATTGGACATTGCATCAGATTTGCAATTCATCGATATGTGTAAAGCCATGTTGTGGTCTCTTCCCTCCTCAGGGAGATCAGCGTCACAAAAGCTCAGGGTGTTGCAAGCGGTGATGTTTGCAACAATGCTATCAAATTGTTCAAGGGTGACGTCATGATCGACATATGCCAGATCCAAGACTTTCTGAAGAGATTCCCGATGGGGTTCTGAATTCAGCAATAGAGAAAGAATGGAAATCTTGGAGGGCGTGTGTAGAAGCTGGTCTACAATATTGTACTCACTCTTTCTGATGAGCCTCAGCATCTCATCAGATTCTTCATCAACAATGCCACTCGGGCCAACAACTGAAGAAATGGGAGTTTTTGGGTACGGAGGAGGAAGGCTGGGCAACAGCAGGTGCCGGATTCTGAACATTCACAGCATTCCCTACAGGGCGCTCAACAGATTCAGAAGAAACAGCAGGAGCTTTGGCAGGTGCAGAAAACACACGACCGCTTCGGGTCAACCCACTAACATCAGCGATAGTGGTTACGGAAGTAGACGGCAGAGGTACTTCAACCCCATCCTGGACAGCAACAGGACTATATCTGAAAGGTACAGCTCGATCAGATGAATAGGGCACAGGGCCAGCTGGTTTGATAATCAAGGGAAGGTGAAGCCTTAGGCTTGTTGCTATTGTACCGAATAACAACGGGCTCTGGAAGCTTGAACACCGGGGAGATGACACTCACTTCGGGCTCAACTGTATCAACATTTCGATTCTGGAGAATCTCAATGGTACCTTCGTTCAACAGCATTTGAAGTTCCTTGCGAACCTGATCACAACCCAAACGATTGACCGAGCAGACGCGGCACTGGTCATGGTTATGCTTCAAATAGCTGTGCTGACACAGCATTTTATGTAATCCAACCAATGACTGCCGGATATGACTGATGTACTTCACCTTGTATTTCCCAAGGTCTTCCTGAATCATGTTCACAGACTTCCCATGCGAAGGCAATGGGTTCCTGGTGACATTCGGGTTTGAGTCTTCAAAACTCAGAATTCCGCTTCTCATAAGGTCTTGAACCTTAGTCTTCAGCTGGAGGCAATTCTCAATGTCATGGCCCGGAGCGCCAGAGTGATAGACACAGTGTTGGTCAGGCTTGTACCACCACTGAGGGTTGGCCGGTATAGCCGGAGGATCCCTTGGAGAAACCAACTTCCGCTCCAACAAGGAGGGATAAAGCTCTGTATATGTCATCGGAATAGGGTCGAAGCTGACCTTCTTCCTATCATAGTTCACATTTGCTTGATTGGTTGTACTTCCACGAGGCTGGTAAGCCTGTTGCTGTGGACGCTGCTGTTGCTGTTGATATTGCGGTTGTGGATATTGCTGCTGATGCTGATACTGTTGAGCATTATCCTTGAATACAGGCGCCACACTAGCCACCTGGTGCTGATGTCCGGCACGATGTGCAGGCTTCCTCTGAACAGAGGGTCTTCGATGCTTTGGCTGAGATTGCACAGCATGCGCTTCACCTTCTTTCCTCTTAAACGCTCCATACCGTTTAGAGGAAGAACCATCATCTTTTGCTAACCGTCCTTCACGGACACCTTCTTCAAGACGCATCCCCATGTTCACCATCTCGGTGAAATCAGAGGGAGCGCTGGCCACCATTCTCTCATAGTAAAATGACCCAAGAGTCTTCAGAAAGATCTTGGTCATCTCCTTCTCTTCTAATGGTGGAGTGATTTGAGCTGCCAGCTCACGCCATCTCTGGGCGTACTCCTTGAACGACTCTTTGTCCTTTTGTGACATAGACCTGAGTTGATCTCTGTCAGGCGCCATGTCAACGTTGTACTTATATTGCTTGACGAAAGCTTCGCCAAGATCATTGAAAGAGCGGATGTTGACGCTGTCCAGGCTCATGTACCAACGGAGAGCAGCACCAGACAAACTGTCTTGGAAATAGTGGATCAAGAGTTGATCGTTGTCGGTCTGCGTGGACATCTTTCTGGCATACATGACCAAGTGTGCCAAAGGACAAGTGTTCCCTTTATATTTTTCAAAGTCTGGGACCTTGAACTTAACTGGTATCTTCACACCGGGAACTAGACAAAGTTCGGCTGCTGACTTGCCGAAGAGATCTTTGCCTCTAAGAGTTCTCAATTCCTTTCTCAGCTCGAGGAATTGATCGTTCATTGCATCCATTTTCTCGTGAACATCTGAGCCCTCAGACGCTTCAGAGTGATAAATGGTGTCGTCTACCCTAGGCATAGTATGCACGACAGGAGGAACGGGAATAGGGACCGGGCTAGATGCCGACATTTGAGCAAAGGTAGGAGCTGGCAGATCAGGCATGAAGCCGGGAGGCATCCCCCAAGGAAAACCGGGAGGCATGGCGTTTGGCTGCTGGGCACTAACAGGCACCGTCGATGTAGCTATCTCAGAAATAACAGTCCGCTGAACCGGAGTTGCTGGCTGAGGAGCAGGCTGATTCTGGGCAGCAAGAAGTTGCTCCATCAATGCGCCAAGTCTGGCGACTTCATCTCTCAGACTCTGGTTCTCTTGTTCCAACTGCTCCATGATCCTTGCAGAGTTGACTCTCGTATAATACCGGTGAGTCAGCTTGTCTTCAAAATAAATGAAGAGCAGAGTTAGAACCGGAAGACCAGAAAAAAGGGTACCTGTTTATGCAAGAATGATGCATGAAATGCTTGTGCAAATGCTTTGATTTTCAAGGAACCCTTAGGGTACGTTTGCAATATTTTGAGTATTAAACATTTTGATTGCTCATGGAAAATATTTCTTTCAAAATATATCAAAACAAAGAAATACAGCATTTTTGAATTCAATTATTACAAAGAGAAAAGGTAAATGACATCCTATGGATCCCTATTAGCTCGGGATGCTGGAAGACGAGAAGTGCACAACTTCTTGATCTCTCTCTCATAGGCGGCCTCCATATCAGCTTTCTCCTTTGCAAGTTGATCATACTTCCTTTTCCAGAATTTGGAAGACTGAGGAAGCAGAGAAGTCCAAGTGTCGTTCGGATCGTCGATCACTCGGTGCTCGAGAAATTCAATCATAGCATCCTTCTCCTTGAGCTGCTGCAGCAATTCCTCTCTCTCGCGGATCCAGGCACGCGAAAGGTCTTCTTCTCTCAACTCCTCTACACGTTGGGTAGGGAGGGTTGAAGGCCCAGCCACATCCAACAGTGTAGGTCTTGGATGATCATACGGCATCAGGTAGGTAGCAGCCCTCTGTCTGACCCAAGAGGTGTATGGCTCCAAAGCAATGCAGTTCTTTGGACCCAATTCATTCCTACTCTTTATGCGAATATTGCGCCAAGCGCGGACAAATCTGGCTTTCAGGCCTTGGGGATCTTTACCCTCCTGAAAGAACACACCTTCTAACAGAATGTTATGGGGTTTATCCTTTAGGGGGAACCCAAGCTGACGACGTGCAAGCGTAGGGTTGTAGGTAATCCCACCACATGTACCAAGAAGAGGCACATTGGGGAATTCACCACAAGAATTGATGATCTGAACGGTATCATACACGCGATCATACCAGGTGATATCATCATTGGTGAGAGACATGAGTCTCTGAGACCACCGTAGACATCCCTTGTTCTCCTTGAAAGCAACTGTCTGCGGCAAGTGCGAAATAAACCACTTGTACAGCAGGGGTAAACAGCAGACAATGACTCCTCCATTCTTCATATTCCTCAGATGCATGGAGACATATGCATCACCCAACAAGGTCGGAACTGGATTAAGGACTGAAAAGATCCTAATGGCATTCATGTCGACGAACTTGTCGAAGTTGGGAAACAGCACCAATCCATAGATGAGCAATACGAATAGAGCCTCAAAGGCATCCTCACTCATGGCCTTCCCATAAAAGGTAGCTTGGGCAATGAGGAACTCGGAAGGAAAACCCTGAATTCCGCCTTTGGTAGTCAGATTAGCTCTAATCAGATCTTCATCTATGTGCAACAGACTGGAAATCTCTCGAGCAGATGGAATACTCTCTAAGCCACTGAACGGCACTTGATCCAGAATCGGAATCCCAATAAGGTGAGAGTATTCTTCCAAAGTCGGCAACAACTGGAAGTCCGGAAATAAGAAGCAATGATAGAGCGGATCATAGAACTGAGCAAGAGTGCTCATCAATCCCTCATCCACTTGAGTAGTCAGCAGCGGCAGAAGCTTCCCATAGCGAGCTTTGAAACCCAAGGGATCTAATACATACGATGTCAGATTCCTTAACTCTTTTACATCGGGCTGCTTGAAGCTGTACTTCTTTGTATGCCTTTTTGGTCTTTCCATGTCTGAAAATTTTGCAAATAACCCTTTAAGTTCCTTGAAAATTTTCTCTTTTGATGACATGAATGCGGATGAATGCGTGAATGCATGAATGCAACAAACACACTCAAGGATCAAGCAAAGCACACCAAACAAAGGTCGTGGGAAAGCTCTATGTATCCCTAATATCAATCATCCATTTTGGTGGATTTAGGTTTTCACCTTATCGACACCCAAGTTCCATTGATATTAACGGTACATGAACCGGTTCAAACATTCTTAATATCAACCAGCCGCTTTGGTGGATTTTAGGTTTTACACCTGATCCGGGATCCATTGATATTAACAATGTTTGAACGACTCAACCACGAATCACGGGTTTGTTGAGAGTCACGAGCATGGAGTCTCGGTTAAGAACCACCCAAAGGGAGTGTACTAGGGTTTAAACCTGCCAGACATGTTCTATCAGAGGTTCCCATAATCATCGTTCCATCTTTCGAATATTATCGGAGGAACGAATACTCGTATTCCAAGAATATTCTCAAGAGAAACTCTTATGAGTGTAGTATCGCGTAACAATCGTATCAGAACTGACATCTGAACGACCTCCGCACTACGGTCCTAAAAATAGGCCAAGATGGGTTTGGTAAACTAAGGTCCTTGGCTTCTGCGGAACATGATTGAAAGAATAATGCCTAACCACAAATAACTTGTGTGACATTATTAGTTCAACATGACCTCCACCAAGTGAATGGGCTCGCAAGTCAACTGGCTAAGGACTACTCCACACCAGTCGACAAGACTATGCCATTCTCCTATCCTAGAGTGCACTCGAGTTCGGGTATAGAACTCATCTCACAGATCACCAAAGCAAACAGCAAATGTATATCAAGCAATTCACACATTACAATCAATACAGTCATCCCAAATTGTACAAAAATATGTCAGATAAAGAATAACAATATAGCACAACAAGGGTGAAAAGTAGGCAATACCACCAGGGATTCTGGTGAGGTGTCCCCAGTGGAGTCGCCATTTTTCTGTAGCGGTGTATTCGTCGCTATATGATCTATCGATTAAACCATAAGCTAAGAGATACATTGAAATTTCGAGTCGCCACCGCACTTTTATTTATCCAAAGGACTGGCTAAAAAGCGAACAAAAGCCTAAGAAGTTTTACACGTAGAAAACTAATAAAAAGATCAGAGAGTCTGGGTAAGGGGTAAATTACGCAATGGGAAGGTGTTAGGCACCCACTACGTCCTAGGTACTCCTAGGGAGCCCTTTTCACACTTGTTATGCAAAATTGTTATTTGTTATGACATAAAGATTGTGCAAACATGATTGGGATGATGAGAAAAGAATATACAAGTTTTATTATTTATTGGGTTCGAACGGATGAACCCGTTGCCTACGTACCTTCCATCAAAGGTAAGGATCAGAACGCCGTAGTTCGGCTAAAAGATTTCCAAAAGTTGGTGGATTCAGTTTTAAACACAAGCACTGAGGCTTTTCATTATCAATGGGAGAACACTCGACCAAAAACAACATCCACCATGCGAGGATAGCTTCGACGTACTAGAGGGGTTAGCCCTGTTTGAAGTACGGAAGTCTTACTGTCGACTCACTAAGGATAGGCAAGATTTACATCAACCACAAAGATAATTGAAACCTATGGCTAATGCATGAAAAGATTAATGGACAAAGCCAAAACAAGTGAATGAGTGAAGTTAATTGATTGTGATTATGAAAGTGAAGTCAAAGTATGATTAAGATTGATTCAAAGAAGTATTATGAAATGGAGTTTGAAAAAAGTCAAGGACTTGAGTCCAGGTTTTTAGTTAGAAAACATGAAGATGTTTGCACAACACTTATGTCAAGTTTTAAAGATAAAGTGTGAAAAGTCTAGGACATAATGAATGATGAATGGATGAGGATGGATAGTAAAACTTCTTAGAAGGTTCACTTCTTGAAATCATATAGAGATGATTCAAGTGTGTCCTTTGGAATAGCAATTAATAATAACAAACAAACAAAGCAAAAGAAAAGCGGATATCGGATGCCAATCACTGGTCTTATACCAATCTCCTAAAACAAATGGGATATCAGATGCCACTCAATGGTCTTACACTAATCTCCACAGGCAAAGAAATAAAAAGCGGATACCGGATACCAATAGATGGATTTACACCAGTCTCCTAAAACAGAACAGGATATCAGATGCCACTCAATGGACTTACACTAATCTCCTCAAAAGAAAACAAAGAAGAAACATGGAAGTCAACTGCCAATCTGTCTGGACTTAGGTTAACCCACAGTATGGTCCTAGGAAATCCAATGCCACATCACAGGGACTTACAATGGATCCTCACATACAAGAACAAAAGCAACAATATGATCACAGGAATGCAAATGCCAACTTACAGGGACTTATAATTGCAACCTCTCATACAAACAGATGAACAAACTATGATCACAGGAAAGCAGATGCCAACTTACAGGGACTTATAACTGCAACCTCACATACAAATCAAACAGATCAAATTATGATCACAGGACAACAGATGCCAACTTACAGGGACTTATAACTGTATCCTCACATACAAACAGATAAAACAGAAGATATGAGTGACCAATGTCTTACACTCTATCCTTCCATATCACAGGAGCAAATGCCAAAGCAATGGACTTACAATTGTCCTCAATGGGCAAACAACAATGATAGCATCACAAAACAAATGAGATGATCATGCATTAATGGCAATTGATGATGATAAATGCATAACATACAAGCAAGCAAGTGCATATGAAGCAATCAATCAATCAATGAATATCAACAGCACACTCTATAGCCAAACAATGGGGGCTCACACAAGAGGGTTTGACTTTGAAAGTCCACTGTAATAGGTGAAGGTCGCTCTTAACCTGGCCATTGAGGGGCTCAGGTGAAGCAGATGAAAAGGAGATGAGGGGTGTGCCTCATTGCTTCTATCTCATATCAGAGAGAGCATCAAAGAAAGTGTGGGAGTTCAGAAAGTAGGAACTCTCTCCACATTATTGACTCGATTAGATCTTGGGTATTTATCTCAATGCTTCAACCATGTAATGGGAGCAAAGAGAGGACACACTGAATAGTGGGGGATAGATTGCTTATCCCTACCTTCCACCAATTGCCTTACTTGAAGGACTTTTCCTGCTTGGGACAAATATAAACAAACACAGGCATTGCCTCTTAAGGAGGACTTCAGACAGTTTGCCCGGTCAAATAACAGACCGGGTCTCCAGACTACATGAAGAAGAAGTATTTATACCTCAAAGCAAATGCTAAATAGCAAAGCAAGCAAGTTCAAAGAACTTAAGCAACTAAAGTACCTGAAAAAGTCAAACTCATTAGTAAACAAGTCAACAGTCAAAATCAAAAGGAAATAACCCAATAGTCAACCACAGAGGGACCAATTGTGCAAGGCACAAAGACTCAAGCATATGAGTCACCTACAAAACAAGGGTTAGCATGTGGCAAACAATCAAATTTAATCACATTAGAATGATCCTCAAGGCATTGGTGCTTAACCTGAAACAGATGAACTCAAACATAAGCTTAGAAGACCACTAGGACTAGCCTAGGGTCAAAGATGGAAGAAAAAAAGTCAAGGCAGCAAGGAAAAGTCAACCCAAACCAAGTTTAAACATTCAAGAAGCATTCTCAATTGGATTCATAATTATATCATGCATCATGGTCATTTCATATGCAAAAGGATGCAAAGCATGGCAAGAGAAGCATACAAAAGTCAACAGCAAAGACTTCATTCAAAAGTCAACTCAAACATTTTCAAAAATCATGAAATAAATCACACTCAATCCTAACATCTAACATGGTATACATGTAAAATTTCATGGCATTTGGATGAGAGGAAGGCAGTCAATGAAATTCATGAAGTCAAACCAAATTCAAGTAAGCATGGTGAAAGTCAACAAGCATAGGTCAACTTCAAAAAATCATATCAATTTGAAAACAGAAGAGAAATGAATGAGATTAACACCAATGCAAAGCTAAAAGAGTCTAGTTATCACATATGAAATTTCATGGTCATGTGATATGGTATGAGGATTTCACAAAAGATTTGGCAAGGCATAGCACAAAAAGTCAACAAAGGACCAAGTATGGAAGAAAATTCACAATCAAATGGAAAACAGCATGATTAAATCCGAGAAAATTCATACACAAACTAGACATGTGATAGGTCATTCATGCAAAATTTGGGGTCAATTGGATAAGAGGAAGCATGTGAACAAAAATCATACATTTGCATATCATTGGTGTGACACAAATTGTCACACCCTAGTTCAAAAATTCATATCTATCAAACCACAAATGAGAAATCCACAAACTTTATATGGAAATGAAGGTCAATGTGTCTAGTTTTACCACAAAAAATTTCAAAGGCATTGGATGCAACATGAGTATTTCACAATTGAAATGGCACAATGTATCATTTTGGCATACATGTCAAGAAAATAATTATCATTAAAAATCCAGCCAATGGAAAAATGATTAAAATTCATAATAAAATTCTAGACACATTCATGAGTATGAGGGAAAAATTTCAAGATTTTTGGATAAAAATTGAATTGAAAATGAATTATGGAAGTTTGATGAATAATTGATGAAATATTGAACATGAAAGCATGGCAAATTGGTCAACTAGGAGTCAACCGATGGCAGACTTGTAATTTCTGCCAACTTAAATGAAACGACACAGCATAAGGCAAAGGTGATGAAATGTTCTGATTGGCCACTAGCCAATAGAACAGTAGCTCGGCCAATCCATTATTCATGTTCTGGGTTTCTAAAACCCTAGGGTTCTACCAGCATGCAGCCTCATGATATTTCCAACATCAACACCAAAATTCGATCAGCATACAACAACAACATCATGCGATCATCATGCAAACATTAAGGTGGTAACAATACTATTCGTGACATGAACAACAACACAAACAAAAAGCAGGAAAAGTTCTGGGCATGGTTTCCTAAACTGTAGCAAGTGATCATCATCCAAGTTCATCATTAAAATCAACAGCACATGAACACAGCAATCAACCAATAATCAGGGCCATAAAACATCATCATCATGCAGTATTTTGAGAACAACTAAACAGCACCAAACATGGGATTTTTCTGGTGCAGGGTAATGTTTAACAGCAGCAGGATGTATACATTCATTATCATCCAACCCAAACAAAGCAAACAACAGCAATGTATTTGGCAAGGTTCTTGCAGCAAGCAGTCCACAGCATACAACACCATCATACGGACTTTCCAGGCATGGTCATAAGGTTCAAAACAGCAGCATACAAACATCATCATCATGTTTCATCATACATAGATATCAAGCAATCAGCAGGAAGATTTCTGGGAATTAACCTTAGAGTTTTTTTTTTTTAAAACAACACAGCAGCAACAACTAATCATGGCAATGATGCAACAAACCAATACACCTTCAGACCAAATTCCTGGCCATACTCATTATAACAGCAGCAGGCACACATTCATGTAATCCACAAACAAAACTCATTCAAATATCATACAATTATCATGGTAATGAGATGTATCATGGGATTACAAGCAGAAATAATGGCCAACATATATGCACATGTACATGATTCTTGGAAGATATGCTGGGGTTAATGAACAGCAGCAGGGTTTAACAGCATTGTTAGCAACTTGGTTCATCAACATCACCATCGATTGAGATTTCAACAACATACAACTAATCAAGACATCGGTGATGTTCATAATGTAAACAAACAAAAGCATTCAACATGTTTCACATAGGTTTCTAGGCATGGTCAGGTTTGAACAGCAGAGCATTTGGCAAGGTTCTCACAGCAAACAGTCCACAACATACAACATAGCAGTACAAGTGATCATGCTAATACCAATACAGCAGCAGGGGATATGCTCATGTTCAACTTCAAAACGAACATTCAAATGCCAAAAGCCAAACAGCATGGAAAATCACTGGACAGTTTAAGGTTTAACTACAGGGTATCATCATCATGGCATTGTGTAAGGTTCATAGACACACAATCAAACAATAAACCAGCACCTATGACCAAACATAACAAACATCAACATATGAATTTCAGGGCAATGGTCAGGAGGTTTAATAGCAGGGCACATTTGTGTTGTCACCAACATCAAAACAAAAATGACTCAACCAAACATACATCAGCATGGTAATGGTAAAGCAACATCATTCAGCAACATTTATCAACCATGAACAAAATAAACCTAACCAGCCTCAATGCTCATGCAATAACTAACATCAACTAACATCAATCAAAAACAGCATAAGCACATTCATGCAAAATTTGGACAAATTCATCATAACAGCAGCATACATTCAAGCAGTCAGCATCATGAACAAACTAGACCAAGCATACAACAGCAACAACATGGCATTGTGTGTTCAACATTGTGAACAAGTTCAAGCAAAATCACATAATAACATGGCATAATGAAAATCAAACAACATTAGCCAATGACCAAACCAACATCACTCATGGAAATCCTGGATAGGTTATAAATTCGCACAGCAGCAGCATATTCATCAGCAACAATGTTCATCATTAACATCAAACAGATTTTGAGCAAAACCACTCAATGGCAAGGCATATGTACTTATGTAATATCCTAATACCAACACACAAAACACAATCCAAGTGGATTTCTGGAAACAGTATGAGGGTTTCAAAACAGCAGCATGCCTTCATCAATAATATGCAGATTGAAATTTTAAGATGTCCAGGATCCATAATCAATCATACCAACAGCATCATTAATCATCAAGGAACAATAATATAGCATCACATTTTAAGGAATCAAAGCAAGCAAGGTGAATCGAACATAAATAAGTTTGGACACACAACATGAAATCCAGATTTCTTGGCCATGACATAACCATTTCAAGCAAGCCAACATTCATTTGAATCAGCATCAAACAAACTATCCAAATCACATCATGGCATGGTAAAAGGAGGAAGTCGAATTGCTTACTTGTTTTTGAAGACAATGTGAAACAGGATTGTATTGAGTGATTCAGGGCAAAACAGATGGCTCTTGTGCTTTATGTTGATGGATGATGAAGCTATTTCCACTCCAGAATGCACAAGCTAGCTTGAAATGATTTCTGCCATTGCAGGATGCCTTGAAGATGCAGAGCTAGGGAAGGCGTTTCAGTTGAGAAATGATGATGAGAATATGCTCAAGATGTTGTCCAGACAATGAAGGAAGCAAGAGGAACTTGTGTGCTTTTATGATTTGAACCGAAAATCCCAATCGTCCCAAATGCAAGAAAGAGAGTATCTCTATTTTTCTGTGTGGAGGCTGCCAAAACTAGGGTTGCAAATGACAACAAACATGCTTTATATTTGCTGTTTAAGTTTGGCTAATGATGTGTTAAGCTGGTTTTTGCCTAATGATGCCTTTTGCAAATTGCTAAGTGTGCATAAGTGGGGAAATGGAGGGTGTGTTTGCTGCGAATGGGCCTGCAATCAGGCTGCTAGCAGACCATGTTTGTGCTGTTTGTAGTGGTACATGTACTGCTGTACTTTGCTTTGGTCATATGAGGTAATTGCAAAAAATACCATATTTGCATTTTGGTCCAAAATAGTGGTAGGATGGTGGTATGACCATGAATTAGGACTTGAGGCAAGTTTCAAATGTGATTTTAAACCTTTCCCAATTGGCCAAAGTGAGAAAAAGTGCATAAATCAAAAAGTCAACTGTGAGTCAAACTTTGATTTTTAAAGGAATAGGTCCAAAAATGCCATTTTGATTGGCAAGGTTTTAGGTCATGAAATTTATATTTTTGGAAAGAGGATGAAAAATGTGGTTTGTAGGAAAAAACCCCACCAAATTTGGCCTTATGGTTTGAGAGATATGGCTTGTTGAAGTTCAAAAATTGGTGAAAATGATTTGATCATATCTTGACAACCACACATGGGATTTGGGAGTTCTTGGACTTTTTGAAAATGGGAGAACAAGATCTTCAACTTTCATGTTGGGCAAAAATTCATTTGGAGCTTGTATCATGATGTAAGTTTAAGATCAAGAAGTTTCCATTTTTGGCAGTTGAAATTACAGGTCCACTTGCTATTTCTGGAAAATTTTCTGTTGACTTGATTTTCTTCCATGATGAGGTTGAACATGATAGATGAGGCTTATACAAGCATGAATGAGCTCCTTCAAATCAAATCTGTCCATCAAATCATTGATTAAATCCTCAGTTGACCAAGTTTGACTTTTCTAGGGTTTTGGATGACTGGAGCATTTCTGATGAATTCCAAACCCTAATTCCTTGAGAACATGACTTCAAATGATGTCTCAAGTTGTTTGAACTCTTGATTATTGATCATGGTGCCCAAATTCTGCAAGAATGGCCACCATCCACTGCTTTGACTGACTGTTGACTGATTTTGACCTAATTGCTGATGGTTGCTTCAACTGCAAGCAACAAGGTTAGACTGACAATATTTTTGTACTTTTTAAATGATAAACATATGAAAGCAAAGATATACAAATGCAAAGTATGCTTGGTGATCAAGAAACAAACCCACAAGGCAATCTACCCACTAGGAGGGGACAAAGGCATGCAATGATCCTTGAGGTTATGATATAAATGATATGGGCCATGAGGGATCTTAGGGCCAAAATTGGGGTCTTACAGGTATAACATCAATATTTCATCATTTCCATAATTCAATCAAATTTCATAGGTTTAACTACAACATTTTCATCATTCACACAATCCAATCAAATTTCATGGGTATAATAACAACATTTTCATCATTCCCACAATTCAATCAAATTTCATGGGTTTAACATCAACATTTTCATCATTCCCACAATTCAATCAAATTTCATGGGTTTAACATCATCATTTTCATCATTCCCATAATTCAATCAAATTTCATGGGTTTAACATCATCATTTTCATCATTCCCATAATTCAATCAAATTTCATGAGTTTAACATCATCATTTTTATCTTTCCCACAATTCAATCAAATTTCATGGGTTTAACATCAACATTTTCATCATGCCTACCACTCAATAAAATTTCATGGGTTTAACAACAACATTTTCATCATGCACACAATTCAATCAAATTTTATGGGTTTAACATCATCTTTTTCATCATTCCCACAATTCAATCAAATTTCATGGGTTTAACATCATCATTTTTATCATTACCACAATTCAATCAATTTCATGGGTTTAACATCAACATTTTCATCATGCCTACCATTCAATCAAGTTTCATGGGTTTAGCATCAACATTTTCATCATTCCACAATTCAATCAAATTTCATGGGTTTAACACCATCTTTTTCATCATTCCCACAATTTAATTCATGGGTTTAACACCATCTTTTTAATCATTCCCACATTCAATCAAATTTCATGGGTTTAAATAACATCATCATTTTATCATTCCCACAATTCAATCTAATTTCATGGGTTTAACAACAACATTTTCAATCATTCACACAATTCAATCAAATTCATGAGTTTAACATCAACATTTCATCATTCCCACAATGCAATCAAATTTCATGGGTTTAGCAACAACATTTTCATCATTCACACAATTCAATAAAATTTTATGGTTTTTAATAACAAAATTTTCATCATTCACATAATTCAATCAAATTTCTTGGTTTTAAAAAACAATTTTTCATTTTATCCCACAATTCAATCAACTTTCATGGGTTCAACATCATCATTTTTATCATTCCAACAATTCAATCAAATTTCATGGGTTTAACATCAACATTTTCATCATTCGCAAAATTCAATCCAATTTCATGGGTTTAAACATCAATATTTCATCATTTTCACAATTCAATCAAATTTCATATGTTTAACGACAACGTTTCATCATTCACACAATTCAATCAAATTTCAAAGGTTTAACAACAATATTTTCATCATTCACACAATTCAATCAAAATTTCATGGGTTTAATAACAACATTTTCATCAGTCCCACAATTCAATTAAATTTCATGGGTTTAAACATCAACATTTTCATCATTCCCACAATTCAATCAAATTTCAAGGGTTTAACATCATCATTTTCATCATTCCCACAATTCAATCAAATTTCATGGGTTTAGCATCAACATTTTCATCATTCCCACAACTGAGTCAAATTTCATGGGTTTAACATCAACATTTTCATCATTCCCGCAATTCAATCAAATTTCATGGGCTTAACATCAACATTTTCATCATTCCCACAACTGAATCAGATTTCATGGGTTTAACATCAACATTTTCATCATTCCCGCAATTCAATCAAATTTCATGGGTTTAACAACAACATTTCCATTATTCACAGAATTCAATCAAAGTTCATGGGTATAACATCAATATTTCATCATTTCCATAATTCAATCAAATTTCATAGTTTAACTACAAACATTTTCATCATCATTCACACAATCCAATCAAATTTCATGGGTATAATAACAACATTTTCATCATTCCCACAATTCAATCAAATTTCATGGGTTTAACATCAACATTTTCATCATTCCCACAATTCAATCAAATTTCATGGGTTTAACATCATCATTTTCATCATTCCCATAATTCAATCAAATTTCATGGGTTTAACATCATCATTTTCATCATTCCCATAATTCAATCAAATTTCATGAGTTTAACATCATCATTTTTATCTTTCCCACAATTCAATCAAATTTCATGGGTTTAACATCAACATTTTCATCATGCCTACCACTAAATAAAATTTCATGGGTTTAACAACAACATTTTCATCATGCACACAATTCAATCAAATTTTATGTGGTTTAACATCATCTTTTCATCATTCCCACAATTCAATCAAATTTCATGGGTTTAACATCATCATTTTTATCATTACCACAATTCAATCAAATTTCATTCATGGTTTAACATCAACATTTTCATCATGCCTACCATTCAATCAGTTTCATGGGTTTAGCATCAACATTTTCATCATTCCACAATTCAATCAAATTTCATGGGTTTAACACCATCTTTTCATCATTCCCACAATTTAATCAAAATTTCATGGGTTTAACACCATCTTTTTAATCATTCCCACAATTCAATCAAATTTCATGGGTTTAACATCATCATTTTTATCATTCCCACAATTCAATCTAATTTCATGGGTTTAACAACAACATTTTCATCATTCACACAATTCAATCAAATTTCATGAGTTTAAACATCAACATTTTCATCATTCCCACAATGCAATCAAATTTCATGGGTTTAGCAACAACATTTTCATCATCCCACAATTCAATCAAATTTTATGGGTTTAATAACAAAATTTTCATCATTCACATAATTCAATCAAATTTTCTTGGTTTTAACAACAATATTTTTATATTATTCCCACAATTCAATCAACTTTCATGGGTTCAACATCATCATTTTTATCATTCCAACAATTCAATCAAATTTCATGGGTTTAACATCAACATTTTCATCATTCGCAAAATTCAATCCAATTTCATGGGTTTAACATCAATATTTCATCATCATTTTCACAATTCAATCAAATTTCATATGTTTAACGACAACGTTTTCACATCATTCACACAATTCAATCAATTTCAAAGGTTTAACAACAATATTTTCATCATTCACACAATTCAATCAAATTTCATGGGTTTAATAACAACATTTTCATCAGTCCCACAATTCAATTAAATTTCATGGGTTTAACATCAACATTTTCATCATTCCCACAATTCAA